>NW_005871843.1:169007-188400 GCF_000147115.1 Myotis lucifugus | reverse complement strand
GAGTCAAGCAATCCTCTCAAAAAACATTCATTAACTTTTTAGATCATCACTTTTATTTATTAAAAAAACTGTTACCAAAATTCAGCAACAAATTTAATTGGTTTCTTGATATTCAAGTTCTACCTGCTTTTCATTGGTTATCAATATGTATGAGAAACATTGAAAGGTGATTCATAGGAGTTTATAGATAGTGTGAATAGTTGCCATTACTTCCCTTTTACTCAAAATGTAGACTGACATAATTATCATTTTGTCCTATGAAGTCTACTTCACAGATACAAGGGCCTTTAGTCTTCTGTTGTCTGCTGAAAAGAAGTAAAAGAAAAATCTTTTTAGGCCTAGGGAAAAATAAGCAAGTCTCAAGGGAATAGCAAAGATCTGTAGTGTATTCTATACTTCATCCCTTCAATTAGTGATGTTAATTTTAAATTAGCTGACTATTTACTTTGGTACACAAGTATGATTCTGTTATAGAATTCTCTGACAGTAATATAGTTTAAATTTTTTTTAATAAAAGGAATGAGAAAATGTTATAGAGAAATTATTTTTTGAAATAGTTTTAATTTCTGAAACTATTAAGATCAGACATTAAACAAGAGACTACATTATTATAGAATGACACTGACACAAAGATACTGAAATTCCATGGAATTAAATTGTTTAAATGCCACAATTTTTATTCTTATTTTTTAAATATATTTTATTGGTTTTTTACAGAGAGGAAGGGAGAGGGATAGAGAGTTAGAAACATCAATGAGAGAGAAACATCGATCAGCTGCCTCCTGCACACCCCCTACTGGGGATGTGCCCGCAACCAAGGTACATGCCTTTGACCGGAATCAAACCTGGGACCCTTCATTCCACAGGCCGACGCTCTATCCACTGAGCCAAACCAGTTAGCGCTTGATTCTTATTTTAATTACATTTTGAAATCAAAGAGTTTCTAAAAAAACTACAGTACCCCCCCATCTGCAGGGGATACATTCCAAGACCCCCAGTATATGCCCAAAACCGCCCTAGTACCAAGCCTTATATACACTGTTTTTTTCTATACATACACACCTATGATCAAGTCTGAGCTACTCTTGCATTTTGTTGCCATTATGTAGTAAAATAAGGGTTATCTGAATACAAGCACTGAGATACTACAGCTATCTGTTAACCAAGGGGTTGACAGGTAGTGAGTGTGTACAGCATGGCCACACTGGACAAAGGGATGACTGACATCCTGAGAGGGATGGAGATGGATGGCAAGAGGTTTCCTCACACCATCCATCATGGCTCACCACTTAGCACTTAGGAATTGCTTATTTCTGAAATTTTCTATTTAGTATTTTTAGACTGCAGTCGACTATGAGTGACTGAAACTGAGGAAAGTGAAATTGAAGATAAGGGAAGACTACTTACTGTACTCAGTACCTTCAACACATGAAAACGCTAGTCCTTTTGTTATACTTTAAAGGCATTTTGGATTCTGGTTACATATTTTTAAAACTCAATATAATAACATAATGCAATGGGCTTAGACCCGAGGGAGATGAGAAAGTTTTCATAGAGAAAGTGATATTTATTTCAATTATTTAAGAAGAATTGGAAGCTTTTATGTTGTCTTCTAACATCAGCAAGAAGAAAATGAAAATAAACCCACACAAAACACACACACACACACACACACACACACACGCATTGTGAATGCATAGTGGTGAACAATAAGCATTTTCCAGATTGTAAAAGATGCTTATCTAAAAAAAATATATAAGTAAGGTTCTAGGAAACTAACGTTCTACCAAATATAAGCACAGTATGTAAGTTTATATTACTAAATGTCTTATTGTGGAAAAATTACTTTGGAGATAATACAATAACAATATTCAAAAATGTATAAAATTATTTGATAAAGTAAATAAATGATCAACCTGCATATAATTTTAAAAAATACTCACTAAGTTATCTTCTACATTAAAAAATGATGGCATGGTTTCATGACAAAATCCAATTTATTTTTTAATCCTCACCTGAGGATATTTTTCTAGTAATTTTTTTTCTTTTAGAGTGGAAGAGGAGAGGAGAGAGAGAGAGTGGCATTGATGTGAGAGAGACACATCAATTGGTTGCCTCCTGCATGCACCCTGACCATGGTCAGGGATCAAACCTGCAACCCAGATATGTGCCCTTGATTAGAAGTCAAATCTGTGACCCTTGGGTGCATATGCAGAAAACACTAACCACTGAAAATACTGCCCAGGGCAAAATCCAAGCTAATTTTTAAATATTGGAATATATTTCCAGAAATATACTATCACATGCTTATAATCCCTATTGTTTTCATGTGATTATAGGATATTTGTGTAAACATGAAGAAAAAATATCTAGCAATCTAGCTAAATCTTGTGTTTGTATGAATTATACATTTGAGCATAGCTTATATACAACATATGTAATCTGAACATTAATTTAATTATTCACAGTGAAAAGTAGTAAAAAGAGCTAAAAGCCTCAATGTATAAAAACTTTTTAAAATGAAATCTTTATTGTTGAAAGTATTACATATGTCCCCTTTTCTCCCCATTGACCCCTTCTAGCCCGCTCCCGCCCTCACCCCAGGCCTTTACCCACTATTGCCTGTGTCCATGGGTATGCATATATGCATACAAGTTCTTTGGATGACCCCTTACCACCCACCCATCCTCCCTCCACCTTCACTCTGAAAATCTATAGAAAAAATGCCAGTAAAATATTAAAGAGAATATGTAGTTTTTCAAATCTAAATGAAAATCTATGATCATAACTGTAAATAAAAATAATTAGTAAATAGAAAAGCAATGATAAATGAGTAGGGAATAAAACAAATGGAAATATCAGATCAAATAATCATTGAGCACTAATCAAAATGGAAAAGCAAGCTACAAAATACACATTTCAAATGTCATCTCTACAAACCAGGGTACTAACATTGAACACTTTGAATACAGCAATACTAAATAATTAGTAACTATTAGAATATGTAATCCTTGCTTACATCTACTTATTCAAATGTGTGCTAGAAGAACTGTGAAAGCTAGAGTATTATTTTTTTTCATTTAAACAAAACTTTGAAAAAACTATGGGACTATAGAGTTATGAATACTAGTTCTTAATACTATTGAAATGAAAAAAGGTCTCTGAAACTTTACCAAAAAATCAGTAATTGGAGAGTTATAGCTTCAAACAACAGGGTTTGCAGTATAAAAGAAAATTTTCATTTAATCATTAAATGATAATTTAAAAATATACAAGATTATTTGTACATTGATCATGTTTTAACAAGCTAATGTGTTACCTTTGGATTATGGACAATACCATCATTTTATGATATTATTATTATTAAAGCTTATTAAATGTATCTATGTAAATTTAATAATAATAGATAACAGTAATTGAAAGTTATTTATTTATTTATTTATTTATTTATTTATTTATTTATTTAACAAATATTTTTAAGTGCCTCTCAGAAGTAAGTCACTATGCCAGGTTATATATACACTATATATGCTCTGGAGTAGTCTATTGGGTGTAGTCCATACAGGTGGGCCTCCCAAAGCAGATTGCAGAGTTGAGAAGTGTGGGGATGGATCTGAAGAGACAAAAGACACTAGCAGATACAATTATCTTAATTAATCTTTGCTATAACACTTATTGTGGCCTCAGTTTCTGCTTCAGAATGTGAGGATCCTAAAATTCAAGTAAAGTGCTCTGCAGGAAGTCACACAACATGGAGTGACTATTATTTGAACTTAGGGCCATCGGAATATAGAGCCATGTTTGTTTTCTACCGCTATGCCCTGCCGCCTGCCTCAGTATGAGGGTAAGATCTCAGAAATGCTGAACTCAAGAATCTCGGTATCTCATGTCATTGTTTGAAGGTTAAACTAGAGACACTGAGCGTTATCTGAGAATGTTGAGGAGGCAGAAAAAATTGAAGCCATTTAATTGAATGGCTCAGAATGGCTGACTGAGACCATATGTCTCTTTTCTAATGTGTTTCCAAATTTCTTGAACTACTAAAAAAATTATTTTTAAAAAAGAATTAATTTTCAGTTTTCAGCAACTTGGGGTACTGCAAACATCCACAGTTAAAAAATATATAGAAATGATGTGTTAAATTTTAAAATACCTTCTCAAAATCTCCATAAGGAAAACAATTGAAGGGCAGAGGAGATAAAGAAGCAATATTACAAAGAGGCAAGAGAACATCCAAGCAGATAACTTTCCTGAAGGAATCTTCTAAATCTGGTTTAGAGTCTGAAATTTAATTGATCTCACGAGAATGGAAACTGGGAGATAAAGCTCAGGGCTACTATAATCACAAAAAGTACAGAAATGCAGTTTGTAACGTCAAAATTAGTAAAGATAAAAAGTAGATTGAAGCAAACAAAAGCAAACACCATTAAAATCAAAAGAAATCAAGAAAGTATTATAAAGAAAGGAAAAATATTATACACCAAATAGGACAAATAAACAAAAATTAAGAAAATGTACACACTTTTCATGTACTGATGGAACATTTATAAAAATGGGCCACCATCAGGGCATTAAATTCATGCACAGGTGGGGTCCCTAGGCCTAGCCAGTGATTAGGGCTGATCAGGCTCCCTGCCTCCCCGCCTCCCCACCTCCCCCCTCCTCCTTCCCTCGCCGCCCTCATCTTCTGCACCCACCCCCGGTTCCTGGTCCAGCCTGGGGCCCAGCCCCAATTGGGCGATCAGGACCTGATGTCTGGGAGGTTGGCCAGCAGGCCCCATCAGTGATCAGGGCCTGTGGGCTGGGGGAAGCTCTTGCATTGAGTGTCTGCCCCCTGGTGGTCAGTGCAAGTCATAGCAACTGTTCGTTAAGGTCGTTCTGTCGTAATGGTCGCTTAGGCTTCTATATATATAGATTTTTATTATAAAACACCTCACAAATCTAAGTAATCTATGGGTTAAACAAAAAATTGTGGATAAGAAAGGGAGTTCTATGGAAGGTAACCTCACAGGGTGATCTTATCATAAATTCCTAACTGGGCAGGTCATGGTGCGAAGTCATGCCCCAGGCTCATAAGCACTTTACTAAAAGGTTTAAGCAAGCCCTGTCCATTGTTTCACTGCCTCTAGGTTAACACAACTTTCAGACCCCTCCTTCTAATACCTGGCCACTCTTTCAGACCCCTCCTTCTAATACCTGACCACTCTTCTTCTAAATCATGCAAGAGAGAACATAATCTTAACTATCCTATAATCTGATCCCTGTCTTGCTTTCTCTCATTCTCATGTAATCTTTCACACACACACACACACACACACACACACACACACACACATCTTCTTACTAGGTAGAGGTAATGATATGGATCAATAGGAGCATCACATACTGCTGGGTGAAGTATTAATTTTCCCAAGCACTTGAGAAAACAATTTAGATTTTCTACTGAAGTTTGAATATGACAATCTTCTATGATCCAAAAATTATTCTTCTAGGTTTAGCAATACACATTAAAGAATAGATAGATGATAGATAGATAGATAGATAGATAGATAGATAGATAGATAGATAATAGAGATATGGATAGAGATAGAGATAGAGATAGAGATAGAGATAGAGATAGAGATAAAGGGATAGAGATAGAGATAGAGATAGGGATAGAGAGAGAGAAAGAGAGAGAGAGAGAGAGAGAGAGAGAGAGAGAGAGAGAGAGAGAGTCAGACAGAAGACCAGATTTTAACAGCAGGAAGAGGGGTGTGTGTGTGTATGTATGTGAGTGTGCATGAGTGTGTGTATCTGGACAGGGGTTTGGGGTGAAAATACTAACCTCGAAGCATGAAGTTAAATGAAAGTCAAGACATAGAAGGAAGAAATTTCTATCTGCGTTTCCCTCTTGATCCCCAAAAACAATGATAGAAAGGCAGTTAGCCTTATACTTCCCAAAGAGCAGTGCAGGGCATTCTTCTTTGGGGGAAAAAAAGAACTAGACACACTGAGTATATCTTTACGTTCACTTGCAATTTCAAAATTATTTAAAATCAATGAAGTTTGACTATTCATTGTTAAAAACACAAAACAGAGTATTATTTTACAGCACCCCAAAGCTCTTTACTGAGTCCTTCTCTCTCTACATCAGTTCTTCTGTTGATTTCATCTAATTCCACTAATGACTCATGAAATCACAGTCTCCACTGGACCAGACCATATATTTTATCTACCTGCCTATACCTCTCCAAACTTAAAAAATCCATTTAAACTCACTATGTCAACAGAACTCTTGATCCTCCAACCTCTAATCACAACTTGCTCTTCCATCAGGGACTGTTAACTGTATGTGATACTTATTTTCCCTTTGGTCAGACCCCAACCCTATAGCACTCTTTTTTTTTTTTTTGCTATACCTTTTTTTACTGATATCAGAGAGGAAAGGAGAGGGAGAAAGAGATAGAAACATCAATGATGAGAGAGAATCATTGATCAGCTGCCTCCTGCACACCCTCTCCTGGAGATCGAGCCTGTAACCTGGGCATGTGCCCTGACCAGGAATCAAACTGTGACCTGCTGGTTCATAGGTCCAAGCTCAACCACCAAGCCACATCAGCCCGGCACCCAGTAGCCCTCTTGGATTCACACAACATGTGCACCTGCCACATCAGTTATCAGTGCAACAGCCAGAGTGCTCCTTTAAAATAAATTTAACCAAGCCACTGCTCTGTTAAAGAAGAAAATAAACATCTTTAATGGTCTCTCATTTAACCAAGAGTAAAACCCAAAGATTTTTACAAAAGGATACAAGGGTTCCTAATACCTAGGCCTTAGCACCCCCCCTATGTCACCTTCTGCGGCATTTTTGTCTTTCTTCCTTTGCCTCCTTGCTGTTTCTCAAATGCACCAATAAGTCTTTGCCTTAGAGATGAGGATTTTGCTGTGCCTGCTGCCTAAGCCTGTTTTTCCACAATGTGCCCATATAGCTTTCTCCTTCACTTTATTATCCTCTGCATGTATTAACTCTTCTGAGAAGACTTCCCTGCCTGTAGTTTACATTTCACATCCATTTTCACCTGATATCCCTTTTATTCACTAATTTGTCATTAATTTTTAAATTAAAAAAAAGTTGAATATCAATCATGAGTCAATTCTAGTTTTGGGCATTGAGAATAAAATATAAACAATCATGTGTAGATTTGGAAGAACATGTGCCAGATGTCATTTCTAGAATTTAACAGCAACAAATAAACTCAGATGTGTTTATATTTCATAGAGAAGCGAACTCTCTCTCTCTCTTTCTCTCTCTCTCTCTCTCTCTCTCTCTCTCTCTCTCTCTCTCTCTCACACACACACACACACACACACACACACACACACACGGCATGAAAATATATAAAGAAGCAAAGTTGCCAAGATGCCTCTGTTGTGACTTAGATCACATTATGTCTGCAATCTTTTACCAGCCAGTGATTCAGTGATTTAGGGAAACCCATTCTTACTCCCACATCTTCGAAAATGTGTTTGATTAAGTGGCTATTTTTATTGTATTAATTATAAACCTGACAAGTAAGATACCATTTTACTTTTCATAATTGCAAAATTGCACATATATTGCACAACTACTAAATTAAGCAGCCTCCCACTAGCAAAGCTGATTTTCAAGCATAATTACTCAAAAGGGAATTTCCTGAGACAGGTGATTAGATCAATATGACTGACTTTTTTTTTTTTCTAAAAACACTCACCAAAGCAATAGCAAGGCCAAAAAAAAAAAAAAAAAAAAAAAAAAAACCCTTAAGTTTAAAAAGTAAATGAATTTCATTTTGTCCTGAATCTGCAAAAGTAAATACCTCACAATTAAATAATACAATTTAACTGATCTATGTTTATTTTATAGAGAGTAAATATACATGAGCTCCCCAACAGCAAATCTTTCAAGTACTCTAAAAGGTAAAAATTAAAGAATGGATAGAATTTCATTATACATACGTTAAAATATTTAATAGCATCTGCTTACTTGTGTTTTTGTAATTCTCACATCTCAAACTTTTTCATTATTATATTTGTTACGATGATCTTTGACCAATGATCTTGGATGTTAGTTTTGTAACTGATTCGGGACATAGTGAACCATGCTCAAACTTAGTCGCTAAATCGATAGATGTTGTGTGTATTCTGACTGCTCCACCCACTGGCCATTTCCCCCATTTTTCTCCCTTTCCTCCAGCTTTCCTATCCCTTGAGACAAAACAATATTAAAATTAGGCCTATTAATAATTCTCCAATGGCCCCCAAGTGTACAAATAAAAGGAAGAGTAGCACCTCCCTCACTTTAAATAGAAAGCTAAAAATGATTAAGCTTAGTGAGAAAGGCATGTCAAAAGCTGCAATAGGCTGAAAGCTAAACCTCTCACAGCAAATAGCTAGCCAAGTTGTGAATGCAAAGAAAAAAGTTCTTGAAGAAAATTAACAGTGCTACTCCAGTGTTCACACGGATGATAAAAAGTGAAACAGCCTTATTGATGACATGGAGAAACTTTTAGTAGTCTGGATAAAAGACCAAAAGAACCATAACATTTCTTTAAGCCAAAACCTAATCCAGAGCAAAGCCCTAATTCTTTCAGTTTTGTGGATGCTGAGGGAAGTGAGAAAGCTGCAGAAGAAAAGTATGAAGTTAGCAAGGTTGGTGAAGAAAGAAGCTATCTCTATAACATAAAAGAGCTACGTAAAGCAACAAGTAGCAAGTTATCCAGAAAATCTAGCTGAGATAATTAATGAAGGTGTGTAGACTAAAGAACAAAGTTTAAATGTAGATGAAACAGCCTTATATTGGAAGCAGGTGCATCTAACTAGAGAGGAGATGTCAATGCCTACTTTAAAACTAACTAGAGAGGAGATGTCAATGCCTACTTTAAAACTTCAAAGGACAGGCTGACCCTCTTCTTAAGGTTAGTGCAAGCCGGTGACTTTATGTTGAAGCCAATGCTCATTTAACACTCCAAAAATCCGAGGCCCCTTAAGAATTATGCTAAAGGCTACTCTGCCTGTGCTCTATAAATGAAACAACAAAGCCTGGATGATAGCACATCTGTTTACAACATGGTTTATTGAATATTTAAGCCCACTGTTGAGACCTACAGCTCAGGGGGAAAAAAGATTTATTTCAAAATGTTATTGCTCATTGACAATGCACCTGATCAACCAATACCTCTTAAAGAGATATGCAATGAAATTAATGTTTTCTGCCTGCTAATGCAACATTGACTCTCCAGCTCCTGGATCAAGAAATGCTTTTGACTTTCAAATCATTTCATTTTAAACAATACATTTCATAATGCTATGACTGTCATGGATAGTGATCACTCTGATGAATATGGGCAAAATTAATCGAAGACCTCTGGAAAAAAATCACCATTATAGAATTTATTAAGAACATTTGTGATTTATGAGAATAGGTAAAATATCAACACAAACAGGAGTTTTAAAAATGTTGGTTCCAACCCTCATGGATGTCTTTGAGGGATTCAAGACTTCGAATGTGGTTAAAATAGCAAAAAAAAAAAAAAAAAAAAGGGATTATAAGTGGAGCCTAAAGATGTGACTGAACTGCTGCAATTTCATGATAGCACAATAAAACTTTAGCAGATGAAGAGTTGCCTCTAATGGATGAGAAAACACACACACACACATACACACACACACACACACGTGATTCCTGGAGATTAAATCTACTCCTGATGAAGATACTATGAAGACTGTCAAAATTACATAAAAGGCTATTGAATATTATATCAACTTAGTTGATAAAGCAGCAGCAGGGCCTGAGAGGGTTGGCCAGTTTTGAAAGAAGTTCTTTTGTGATAAAATATTATCAAACAGGATCGAATGCTACAGAGAAATCATTCATAAAATCATGAAAGGAATAGTCAACTGATACAACGAACTTCACTGTAGTCTTATTTTTTTAAAATACATTTTTATTGATTTTTTACAGAGAGGAAGGGAGAGAGATAGAGAGATCTAGAAACATCGATGAGAGAGAAACATCGATCAGCTGCCTCCCGCACATCTCCCACTGGGGATGTGCCCACAACCCAGGTACATGCCCTTGACCGGAATCGAACCTGGGACCTTTCAGTCCGCAGGCCGACGCTCTATCCACTGAGCCAAACCGGTTTCGGCATGTAGTCTTATTTTAAGAAGTGATAATAGTGACCACAAACTTTAGTAACCACCACCCTGATTAGTCAGCAGCCATCGACATTGGGTAAGACCCTCCACCAGCAAAAACATTATGACTCGCTGAAGGCTCACATGATGGTCAGCAAATTTTAGCAATAGGCATGTGCAGCTTTTGTAGATATAATGCTATTATTGCACTTAATAGATTAGAGTATAGTGTAAACATAACTTTCAAATGCACAGGGAAACAAAAAATTTGTGTGACACACTTTATTGTGGTGGTCAGGAATCAAACATGCAATTGCTCCAATGTGTCTATAAAAGGATTAATGATCATTCTTATTATCTGTCTTATAATAATATTTACTTATTAACCTAATTTTTATTGATCCTGCACAATGCAGTTAGTCAGTCACATGTAGATATAATTATGAAATAGTTTTAAAGTTGATTCTTATGATTTCAAATTTTATTCCTCAAGTTATGCATTCATTTTTAGTATTAACAAATAAATAAAACCATTATTTTGAATTTTATTAACAGAATAAGGAAAACCATAATACAATAAAAAGAACATATGAGCAGGTATATGAGTAATTTAAGCAAAATAAACAAAAAAAACTTGATATATACATAATTAAATAAAAAGTGTTTTGTTTTTAATTTCATGTAACATTTAGATTTGGATAATTGCTTCAATACTCACTTTTTTAGTTAGTAAATTATTTTGCAATATATAAAAATTGGGAGTTATTAAATTATTTCATTCATTTGATAAATGGAGACAAATTTGTGTCTCTGAGGCAGGTCCTTTACTTTTACTGTGTGAACCAGACAAAGCCAAATCTCTCCTTCACTCTGTTTTAGAGTATGTTCTTCAGAATGATCATTCCTCCTTCCAACCTGTGCAAAGAGCCTGCTACACTAGAACAATACTATACAGAGATGTCATCAGAAACTAGAACTACCTAGCATTTCTACATGAACAAAATTCAAAACCCGCCTAGGTATTGTTGACAATCTTCTAAGGAAGTGTAGGCAAGAAGACACAACTATAGAATATAGGCAATTAAACTGTGTTCAGTTCTTCTACAGTTTATGATATGTGAAAAGATCCAGCATAGTTTATCAGCTTCTTAAATCCAGCTCCTCATATGCCTCCACTCAGAGATAAAGATATGGGTGTCATAATGATGGAGTATAGAGTAGAGCAAAAACCAAAGATGTTAATTGCCTAACTAGATTTTGATTATTCTTTCTGTTCAAGGGAGAACACTTCATTTCATTAGACTTTTGGCTAACTACAAGGATTTAAACGCTTTTGCTTTTCATTAAGTGACAGATACTAGAAAAGAGAGTGTGCATTTAATAGTATCATTATATTCTCCCTGTTGTGTATCTAAGATGTAATCATGAAAAATTTGAAACTAATAACATACTCAAAGTCTTAAAATAACTTGTAATGACAGATAATACTGTCTACTCCTGAATGAGTATAAATGAGGACTACATGAATACATGATGTGCTTTATAATCCCATCCTGATCTATCATAATGCCAATAGCCTTAAGTAAAAGTAAGTCATGATGTTTTCATGCTGGCATAAAAAGCTTCTCACCCAAAGAAAGCATTCCTCTCTCAGATCTAACTATCAGACAAAGGTTCTATAGCTTCTAAATGAAAACCTTGAGTGTTTACAGCACTTAAGTACCCAAATCAATAGGTGCATATTAAATTGCAACAAATAGGTAGGATAAATTACAATTGTTGTCATATGTTGTGGAATTTGCCTCATGGCCAAGAGCAAGCAGTCAATTCAATCAATAAAAAAAGCCAAAGAATTATAGTTACATTCAACAGTTACTACTTATCACCTCACTTTAATATTATCAATCAAAATAAATAAATAAACTCTAAATTTATTATGTAATAAATTTTAGTAAGCAAATAGCAAATTTTTGGAGATAAGAGTTTTTAAATTATCATGGCAGAATCAGGAATTAGCATTCTCTATCCCTGACCAGATGTTTGAGTTCTAATTTACAGGTGAAAGTTTAATTGAAAGATACAAAGAAAGGCATCAGTGTACCATTCTAGGATCTCCTGGCAAGACTACTTACAAATATTTAGTAGTAAAAGGGATAGTGTTCTGTAGTAAATGACTTAATTCTTTCATTAAAATGAGATCTTAGGATGTAAAAAAGCATTTGAACAAATATGTTAGAATATTGAAGTTCTTGGCCTATAACCTTTCTATACCAATTAGTATTACTGATTTTATACCTATGATTATTTAAACAAAACTGATAGGAAAAAATAAATCCTTAGTGTTTAATCTGCTCTCCATTTTTTAGAGCCAGGGGTCTTTTTCTAGCATTGATCATTAACAATGACATTTATTTGCAAATAATTTTAAACACATACTAATTACATGTGTACCAGCATTATGTTAAGCCACTGTATAACTATTATTTGCTACATTTATCTTTTTTCATTTTTTATAAATTTTATTAAATTAATTGGATTATATTTATTAATAAAATTATATAGGTTTCAAGTGTACAATTCTATGATACATCATTTGTATATTGCATTGTGTGCTTACCATCTTCTTCCATCACCATATATTTTACCCTCTTTACCCTTTTTAGCACCAAACCCTCTTCCCTCTGGTAACTGCCATATTGTTTCTGTGTCTAAGAGTTTTTGTTTATCTTATTTATTCATTTGTTGCTTTCAGCTTTATATCCCACATATAAGTGAAATCATATTGCTTTTAACTTTTTTCTGACTGATTTATTTCACTTAGCATGATATTCTCAGTATTTCATCTTTTGTTATGTCTGGATAGTATTCCATTGTGTACAAGTACCACATTTTTTCATATTTTTTATCTAATCATATATTGAAGTATACTTTGGTTATTTCCATGTCAGCCAGCATGAAAAATGCTGCAATGAACAATGTGCATATATCGTTGTAAATAAATTTTTTCAGATTTTTCAGGTAGATACCCAGAAGAGGAGTTGATGGGCCATATGATAATTATCTTTAATTTTTTGAGGAATCTCCAAACTGTTTTCTACAGTGACTGTACCAGTTTACATTCCCACCAGCAGTGAATGAGGGTTCCCTGTCTTCCACAACCTCTCCAACACTTACCTGTCTTGTTAATAATAGGCATTCTAACAGGTGGAAGGTGGTATCTCATTGTCGTTTTGATTTGCATTTCCCTAATAGCTAGTGAAGTGGAGCAAGTTTTGTATATCTATTGGCCGTGTGTATGTCTTCTTTGGAGAAATGCCTGTTCATGATCTCTGCCCAATGTTTATTTGGATTGTTTGTTAGTTTGGTGTTGAATTGTGGGTTCTTTATATATTTTGGATATTGATCCCTTGTCAGACCTGTTGTTTGTAAATTCTTCTCCCATTCGGTTGGTTGTCTTTTTGTTTTCTTGGTAGTTTATTTTGCTGTGCAGAAGCTTTTTAGTTTGACATAGTCCCATTCATGTATTTTTGCCTTTGCTTCCCTTGCCTTTGTAGTCAAATTTATAAAAACTTCTCTATAGTGTAGTGACTATTTTTCTTATGTTTTATCCTATGTAATTTATTGTTTCACATCTTACATTTAGGTCTTTGACCTATTTTGAATTAATTTTTGTACATGGGGACAAACTATAATCTAGTTTCATTCTTTTGCATTTGGCTTTTTAATTTCCCCAACACCACTTATTGAAGAGGCTTTCTTTCCTTTATTGTATGTTTTTGGCTATTGTGTCAAAAATTATTTACCCATATTCATATGGTTTTGTTTCTGGGTTCTCAGTTCTGTTCCATTAGTCTGTGTGTCTGTTTTTTTCTACCAATATCATGCTGTTTTTATTGTAGTTGTTCTGTAGTATAATTTTAAGTAAGGTAGTGTGATACCTCTGGCTTCATCCTGTTTTCTCAGGATTGCTTTTACTATTCAGAGTTTTTTTTGTGTGATTCCATACAAATCCAAATTTGTTTTTGTGCTATTTCTTTGAAAAATGGCATTGGAATTTTTATGGGGATTGCATTAAATCTAAATCTGTATATTGCTTTGGGTAATATGGCCATTTTAACTATGTTGATTTTTGTAACCCATGGACACAGAATATCTTTTCATTTCATTGAATCTTTTTCAATCTCTTTTAATAGTGCTTTGCAGTTTTCAGTAAATAGATCCTTCACATCCTTTATTAAGTTTGTTCCTAGTTATTTTATTATTTCTGTTACAGTTACAAAATAATTATTTTAAAATTTATTTTTTTGATGTTTCATTGTTAGTATGTACAAAAGCAGTGGGTTTTTGTACATTTACTTTGTATCCTGCAACATTATTGTATTTGTTTATCATTTCAAATACTTTTTTATTGGAATCTTTAGGATTTTCAATATATCATGGAATCTGCAAAAAGCAATACTTCTTATTCCCAGTTTTGGTGCTTTTTATTTCTTTCTCTTGACTGATGGCTCTAAGACCTTCCAGAATTACGTTGAGTAAGAGAGGTGAGAGTGGACATATTTGTCTTATTTCTGATTTTAGAGAAAAAGCTTTCAGTTTTTTGTGTGTTTTTCTTTACCATTGAGTATGATAGCTGAAAGTTTGCCATATATTGCCTTTATTATGGTGAGATATTTTCTTTCTCTATCCATTTTATTGAGTGTTTTAATCATAAATGGCTGTTGTATTTCATCAAATGCATTTTCTACATCAATTGATAAAATCATGTAATTTTTATCCTTTGTTTTATTAATTTAGTATATTAAATTGATTGATTTACATATGTTGAACCATCCTTATGCCTCTGGAATGAGCCACACTTTATCATGATGTATTATATTTTTTTAATATATTGTTGTATTGAATTTGCTAGTATTTTGTTTAGGATTTTTGCAAATGTATTCATCAGAAATATTGGTCTGTAGTTTTCTTTTTTTTTTTTTCCTTTTTCTGTAATCCTTCCCAGGTTTTGGTATCAGACTTATGTTGGCCTCATAAAATATATTAGAAAGTACTGCCTATTTTTTTAATTTTTCTAAAAGCTTGAGAAGGATAGGTATCAAATCTTCTTTGAAAATTTGTTGAAACCGGTTTGGCTCAGTGGATAGAGCGTCAGCCCTGCGGACTGAAAAGGTCCCAGGTTCGATTCCGGTCAAGGGCATATACCTGGGGTTGCGGGCACATCCCCGGTAGGGGGTGTGCGGGAGGCAGCTGGTCAATGTTTCTCTCTCATCGATGTTTCTAACTCTCTATCTCTCTCCCTTCCTCTCTGTAAAAAATCAATAAAATATATATATAAAAAAGAAAATTTGATAGAATTCAATTTGAAGCCACCTAATCCTGGATTTTTACTTTTGGGGAGGTATTTGATGGTTTTTTCTATTTCCTCACTGTTGATCAGTCTATTTGGTTTTTCTTGTTCTTCATGATTCAGTCTAGGAAAGTTATATATTTCTACAAACTTACCCATTTCTTCTAGGTTATTGAAATTAATAACATATAGTCTTTCATAGTATTCTAGTATGATTCTTTGTATATTGTTGATGTCTGTAGTAACTTCTCTTTCATTTCTGATTTTATTTCTATGAGTTTTTTCTCTTTTTTCCTTAGTGAGTCTAGCCAGGAGTTTGTCAATTTTATTAATCTTTAAAAAAAAAAAACAGCTATTCCTTGTATTAATTTTTTATAGTCTTTTTGTTCTCTATTTTGTTTAATTCTGTTCTAATTTTTATTATTGTCTTTCTTCTGCTTTCTTCGGGTTGCTTTTGTTCTCTTTTTCTAGTTCTTTCAGATGTACTGTTCGGTTGTTTACTTAGGACTTTTCTTGTTTCTTTAAATAATCCTGTAATAATACAAACTTCCCTCTTACTACTGCATTCACTGCATCCCAGAAGTTTTGGAATGTTAATCTCATTCATCTCTATATATCTTTTTTATCTAATCTTTATATCTTCTCTGATATGGTCATTTTTTTTAGTAGTATGTAGTTTAATCTCCATGTATTTGTGGGTTTCTTTACTTCCTTTATGCAGCTGATTTCTAATTTCAGAGAATATGCTTGATATGATTTCAATCTTCTTTAATTTGTTGAGGCTACTTTTATGTCCAAAAATATGGCCTATCTTTGAGAATGTTCCATGTGCACTGGAGAACATAGAATCTCATATTCTGGGATAAAAGTCTCTGTAAATGTCAACTATGTCCATTTGGTTGATGTGCCATTTAAGACTGATATTTCTTTATTGATATTCTGTTTAGATTATCTATCTATACCTGTCAATGGAGTATTTAGGTCCCCTACTATGATTGTGTTTTAGTCTGTTTCTCCCTTTAGTTCTGTGAGTAGTTACTTTAGATATTTTTGTGCTCCCTGATTGAGTGCATATATACAGTATATTGAGAATTGTTCTGTTTTCTTGATGCAGTGCCCCCTTTATCATTATAAAATGTCCATCTTTGTCTCTTGTTATCTTTATTATATTGAAATCTATTTTGTCAGATACAAGTATGTCTATACCTGTGTTTCTTTGGATTCTATTTTCTCAAAAATAATTTTCCACCATTTCACTTTGAGTCTTCCTTTGTCTTTGCAGCTTAGATGTGTCTTCTGATGTCAGCTTATGGTTGGGTTTTGTTTTTTATATCAAATCTGCTACTCTGTGCCTTTTATTGGTAAACTCAGTACATCTACATTTAGGGTAATTATTGATGTATGAGAATTTCCTATGGCCATTTTATCTTTTGTTTTCTGATAGCTTTTTGCCTCCATTGGTTCATTTCTTTTGTGTTTCTGTCTGTTGTGTTTGTGTTTTTGTTCGGTGGTATTCCATACCTTTTTCCTCTGTTTCCTCTTTTTTAAATTATGTGTCTCAGGTATTGGTGTTGTTATTTTTGTTGTTGTTTTTTTTTGGTGTGTGTGTGTGTGTGTTTAACATTAGGTTTATGAAAAATAAATTTCCAAATATACAATAGTCCTTTTTCTTTTTAATATATCTAGCCTCCATTCCCATTTGCAAATTCAGACTATTATCCACTCCCTTTTTATGTTTTTTGTTATCACAAATTATCCCTAATTAGTCTGTAATTTTGGTGGTGATCTTACTCGTCATTTTGTAACCTTTTGTTTTTTATTTTGGATAGAATAACCTTGAGTATTTTCTACAATAGAGGTCTTCTGGTAATAAATTCTCTCAGCTTCTATATGTCTTGAAAAGTCTTTATTTCTCCTTTACAACTACAGGATAACTTTACTGGATATGTTATTCTTGGCTAGAAATTGTTATCTTTCAGTGGTTTGAATATTTAATTCCACTCTTTTCTAGCTTCTAGAGTTTCTGCTGAGAAATCCATTGATAATCCATAAAGTTTCAGTCTCTTTGGTAAAGTACTCATTTTTGTTGTTGTCAATTTGGCTTCTGAGTTCATTAAACTGCCAACCTACGTTGTCTTGCATTGCATTGATTGAGCTTTTTTTCAAAAACTGCAATTTTGAATTCTCTGTCATTTAAATCACGTATTTGTATGTCTTTAAGTTTATTTTCAGGAGATTTTTCATTTTCTTTCTGAGTTGCCTTGCTACCTTGTTTAGTCATGGTACTCAATGGATTCCTTCTCTATCTAGGCATCTGTGTATGAATGGCACTTCTCTAGTAGATTGATAAGAAGAAGTCTTTCTATTATGTTCCAGTAGGTGGTGCTGAATCACAGGTTTTTGTTTTGTTTTGATTGTGATTTTATATCTCTTGCACTTCTGTGGCATTTCAGATCTCTGCAGGGTGGTGGAAAATGGCTTGTGTTTCCTGGCAAGGTGGACACCTCTCCTGTGATCCAGTTAACTTTGTCCCAGGAGACCAACCCCACAGGGGAACACAGTGAGCAATGGGGCTTCAAATCTGAAATCCAGTGCTATCCACTGTGGCTAGATGCCACCAACAGTGCACCCTTGATGTGTGGAGGTGGGATGAGCTGGTAGAATCTGCTGCCTCCTTTGTTGCTTTGCCCTCCTGTCAATGGGACTAGTGGATCTCCACCTGACCTTGGGATTAATCTCAGAGTGCACCCTTTGCTAGGGAAAAAGTGTTGCTATGGTACCAGTTCTTGGATTTTCAGATAATGTGCTCTGCAACCCAACATGAAAGGGTGAGGGGGCGTTAAGGGAAGGCACCAGGCTCTGTGTATTTGTTTCTCTGTCTGGAATTCTGATTGCTAGACCACTCACTGTGGACGTACTTCTATGCTGCCTCTCTGCTCAGATCACTGGGCTCAGCCTCAGCTCCTACTGCCCACTGCAGCAGGAATGCTCAACAAATTTTTGCTCCTCCCCGCTAAAGGGAGTGCCAGCCACAACCGGATTGCTCCTCTCTTTGGGCTAAGCCCTACAGTGATCTCCAGGCTAAAGGGCTGCATCTGTGCGTCCTTTGAGCTCTTATTTTTTCTCACCTCCCTTGTTTGCTTCCACTTGTCCATCTTTAGATATTTCAAACTGGATCTCTCAGATGTGTTTGTGCGTTGAGCAGGGAATCTTTGTTGAATGATAGCTGTTCAAATTGTTGAAATTTCAAGCAGAGAGAACAAGGAGATCTCTCATGCCACCATTTCTCGATGTTGTTCCACACATGTTTCAATTCTGGCCTTATCTACAGTTCTAGAAATATTCTTTATATTTGGATGGCATGAATTAATAATTTGTTTTCCCTGATGTCACTCCAGTAAAAAGTCAGCAACTGGTATATATTAAATTATATAAAGAATAAGTTGATCTTGTACAATTAAAAACAAAAAGTATCTCCAAAATTTGGATTGCCTAGAATATACATAGAATTGAGCCTTTTCTCTCCATCTAGACCCAGCACATTCAAAAATGAAAAGAAATCCTTGAAATGGTATAGTAATCTCTACCTTTTAAATTTGAGGAAATTATGTAACAGAGATATTTTTTTTTACAATGCTACATATTATAAAATTAGGTTGCAATTGGAGACAGGACTTCAAATCAGTATTGACTTTTCAAGGAAACTATGCCCTCAATTGAGTAGAAGTACCTGGAAGCATGGTGATTTTAGATAGTCTCATATTATTGATTAACCTCCAGTAAATCATGGGTTATATATATATATATATATATATATATATATATATATATATATATATATCTCACTGATATTTGACAAAAAGAACTAAAGTATTCGATAGACTCTTA
>NW_005871843.1:161885-167403 GCF_000147115.1 Myotis lucifugus | reverse complement strand
AGGGGGGTTTTTCTTTTTTTTTCCTTCCCGCCCGGGAGGGGGGGGTTTTTTTCCCTGCAAAGGGGAGAGAAGAGAGAATATTATTGTTAGATATTTTTGTTCGAGGTACAGATTTCGTCGAGGGGACAAACAACAAATGTCTTCCCGTTCTTTCTCCCCCCTCGACACAGCGGGGCGGTGAGGCCACCCCCCCCCCTCACCTCCCAAGGTGGGAGCCGGGGTCATAAGAAAAAAAAAAAAAAACAACTCTTGCGAGGCGTGGTGTTTTCTATAAAGTTCCTCCCTCCGCTAAACAAATCTATGTTTTTTTTTTCTTTCTGTCCCTCCTTTGGCTGTTGATAAAACAAAACAGACGGAGAGAGAGAGAGCATGTTTAGCTTACCTCCGCGCGCGCACACACAAAAGAAAAATATAATTTCCTTCTTTATAGACAATCCCGAGAGAGAGAGAATATATATATATATATATCTACACGGCCGTCCGCGCGCAAGCAATACACGCATAGAGATAGTAAAAGGGCGCGGACATAGATCAACACGCTCGCTCTTTCTGACGGTGGGCGGGAGACTCCCTCCCCTGCCGGTCCCGGGGGCTCTTCCTTTCTTTCTCTCCCCCCCGGGGCCGCCCGCGCAAGTGTGAGTGAGAGAGAGAGCAAGCGCCTGTGTGTAAGAGCAAGCGGGGGGGAGTGTATATATATATATATATATATATATATATATATATATATATATATATATATATATATATATATATATATATATAAAGGCTAATATGCAAATTTTCCCCTCCACCAGGAGTTCAACCAGGAGTTCGACCAGGGTGTGGGGTTGGCCGGCCAACCGCCCACAGCTGCTCCCACCAGCTGGCCGGATCCCACTAGTGCACGAATTCGTGCACTGGGCCTCTAGTATTTGTGTGTGTGTGTGTGTGTGTGTGTGTGTGTGTGTGTGTGTATATATATATATATATTGACATTCATGCCAAAAATTTGCAAAAATTTTGCAGGTCATCTCCAAGGGAAAAAAGAAGAAAAAAAAAGTCACATTTTTAAATTTATAAAATTCTCATTGTTTTCTTCAACCTTCCTGCCTTTTCTCCATGGCTGACTCCCATATCCAAAGCCATTACGTGCGTTCTAAAATTTTATCAAATATTTAATTAGAAGGAAGGGCAATTGGGATTGATGTAAGCTTGGCTGAAAGTGAAAAAGCTTTGTAGAGGATAATGTTAGAGATAAAATACAATCCTATATAATAAAAGCCTAGGTGGCCTCGCGTGATGTCATCACAAGATGGCCACCACAAGATGGCTGCCACAAGATGGTCACCACAAGATGGTCAGTAGGGGAGGGCAGTTAGGGGTGAGATCAGGTTGACAGGGGAGGGCAGTTGGGCTGAGATCAGGCCGGCAGGGGAGCAGTTAGGTGTCAATTAGGCCAGCAGGGGAGCAATTAGGGGGCGGTCAGGCTGGCAGGCAGGTGAGCAGTTAGGAGCCAGCAGTCCCGGGTTGTGAGAGGGATGTCCGACTGCTGGTTTAGGCATGATCCCTAAACTGGCATTCGGACATCCCCCAGGGGTCCCAGATTGAAAAGGGTGCAGGCTGGGCTGAGAGACACCTTCATTGTGCATGAATTTTGTGCACCGGGCCTCTAGTAATAAATAAATTAAATGATCAAAAGAAGATCCTAAAGAAGTTGCTTGCTGTATATGTAATAACCTCTCCTCTGAATCTATCCTCAAAATGAATGAGCAATATGAAATATAAAAATGCTATAAAGGCAACTTATCCTTATTGTTATCTTTTCATGCTGAGAGAAAAACTTAATGTAAAAAGTAAAACAGTTAATTTGGTATCAAATTGGTAAGATATATAGATAAATCTAGATCTAGATATATTCTCAGCAAAAATTTTTATAGCCCCTTATATAAGTGTGAGGCATATGAATGAAAAGTATCTCTAGTAGTTTCTAGAATAGGTGTGCTCACAAGTGGTCATTTAATTTGAGGTACAAAGAGTTGTTGGTGTCTGGCCTTCCTGTATATTTAATTGAACCAAAATAATTTGTGGAAGATGAGTTATCATTATAGTAAATGAGGTAGAAGGGAGTAAGTGAAGCAGAGTTCAAGACAGCGGGAAATAAAAGGCATAGAGAGCTATTGAGCCAGAAAGGGGGATTGAAACAGACCTGATGTAGCACTAATCATTAGTGAGTGAAGTAATGAACTAGGAAAAGATGGGGCTTAGTTATGGTTCCCCAAATGGGAATGAGAACTTCCCAGATGTTCCATATGGTCTGTAATTCAAATGTTTTGTACCTTCGGGTCAGAATTTTCAAACAGATAACAGATGTAGAAAGGATTCAAAATTTCATGCACACACCATGATGGTTAGCTTTCAAAATCTCAGGGCTTCTGTATAAACTCCTCTTTTTAGAAGTAGGATTTAAAATAAAACCTGTTAGACCTCAGGCAGAATTCAGTTGAAAAAAAGAGTTTCAGATTAATAATAGCTTTATTTTTACATAACAATTCAAATGGTACAGAACAGCTCCAGGGATTTTAACATGACAGCAACAATTCAAGAGCTACTGGGGTTCAAAAGAACAATTCTTGCCAAATGGCCTTTTGCTAAAGAAAATATTTTAAATTGAAGATATGGAGATATTAATACTACGTACAAGTGGACATAATATCCAGTATTTCAAAATATCAATTTCATCTTAAAGGAAAGGAAACAGAAATTATAACAGCAATGAAAAATTCTTGCCATTTAAATAATATATTAGAGCTAAAGGAATTATTATATGTTTTATATTTTTAAAAGTAAAATATAAGCAACTGCATAAACATTGGTGAGGTCCCATGTGATACACTGACATGATTTATTTCTTTTTTTCCATTTCTTTCTTTTTTAATCTTTATCTTTGAAAGTATTACACATGCCCCCTTATTTCCCCATTGACTTCTCCCATACTGCCCCCAACCCCAACCCAGGCCTTCACCACCCTATTGTCTGTGTCCTTGGGTTATGCATTTACGCATATGAATTCTCACCCTCCACCCTACCTACCTTCGCTCTGAGATTTGACAGTCTGTTTCATGCTTCTGTGTCTCTGGGTCTATTTTTGTTTATCAGTTTATGTTGTTCATTAGATTCCACATATGAGTGAGATCATATGATACTTAGTTTTCTCTGACTGGCTTATTTTGCTTAGCAAGATGCTCTCCACGTCCATCAGTGCTATTGCAAATGGCAAGAGTTCTTTCTTTTGTACAGCTATGTAGTATTCCATTGTGTAGATGTAACATAGTTTGTTAATCCACTCATCTACTGATGGGCACTTGAGCTGTTTCCAAATCTTAGCTATTGTAAGTTGTGCTGATATGAGCATAGGGGTACATATATTCTTTTTTAATGAGTGTTTCTGATTTCTTAGGATATATTCCTAGAAGTGGAATCGCTGGGTCAGATTTTTTGAGGAAACTCCATCCTGTTCTCCACAGTGGCTGCACCAGTCTGCATCCCCACCAGCAGTGCACGAGAGTACCCTTTTCTCCACATCCTCCCCAGCACTTGTCATTTGTTGATTTGTTGATGGTAGCCATTCTGATAGGTGTGAGGTGGTACCTCATTGTCACTTTAGTTTGCATCTGTCTGATGATCAGTGAATTTGAGCATTTTTTTATATGTCTCTTGGCCATCTGTATGTCCACTTTGGAGAAGTGTCTGTTTAGGTCCTTTGCCCATTTTTTAAATTGGATTGTTTGCCTTCCTTTTGTTAAGTTGCATGAGTTCCTTATATATTTTAGATATTAACCCCTTATCAGATGTATCATTGGCAAATATGTTCTCCCATACAGTGGTCTCCCTTTACAATTTGTTGGTGGTTTCTTTTGCTGTGCAGAAGCTTTTCATTTTGATGTAGTCCCATTTATTTATTTTCTCCTTTGTTTCCCTTGCCCTAACAGTCTTCGGCAAACTCATTAGTCAACAGAGCCAAATATCAACAGTACAATGATTGAAATTTCTTTGGAGAGCCAAATTTTTTAAAATTAAACTATATAGGTAGATACATTGTTATTAACTTAATTAGTGTACTCCTAAGGCTTAGGAAGAGCCACACTCAAGGGGCCAAAGAGCCGCATGTGGCTCGCGAGCCACAGTTTGCCGACCATGGCCTAGGAGGTGCATTAGTAAACATATTACTATGAGATGTCTGAGACTTTGCTGCCTATGGTTTCTTCTAGGATTTTTATGGTTTAATTACTTACATTTAAGTCTTCTATCCATTTGGAGAATATTGGACAGGAACATACAAAAAAAAAATGAAATAAGACCACCAACGTACATCATACACAAGAATAAGTGTATTTTTTTAATCTTACCTAGTCATCTATAATTACAGACTTATAATTTAGGACTAAGAAACACTTTAAAATATCTCTAAGCAACCCTAACCAGTTTGGCTCAGTGGATAGAGCGTCGGCCTGCGGACTCAAGGGTCCCAGGTTCGATTCCTGTCAAGGGCATGTACCTTGGCTGTGGGCACATACCCTGTGGGGAGTGTGCAGGAGGCAGCTGATCGATGTTTCTCTCTCATCAATGTTTCTGACTCTCTCTATCCCTCTCCCTTCCTCTCTGTAAAAAATCAATAAAATATATTAAAAAAAATATCTCTAAGCAATATCTGATCCTCTTCAATACAGTAAGCTGGAGTATATACAGCAGGGAGTAGTAAAAATCAATATATATGGCACTCTAAAAAATTGTCAATATTTTGAAAAAATAAGGACAAGGTTGATAATTTTACTTTTTTTTCTTTTTTCTTTACAGCATTTAAATGTATCATTATTTCCAAGTCATTAACTATTGTTATAAAATATATTTTAATAGCTATAGAGTAGATGAACCTGTGAATAAATCAGTATTTATTTAACCTGTTTCCTGTTGGTGGGCAGGATTTTTCCCTGTATTTCTATATTGAAATGACAGTATAATGAACAGTCTTGCAAATTTGTTCCTATATTTATGATAATTTCATTAAGATTATTTCCTAAAATTAAATTTTTAAATCAAATTTTATAAATATTTTTATCAGTATAGATTTATATGATCAAATAGTTCCACAGAGATGCTACACTATGAGTAACAATAAACCTAGAGAGGCACTGTTCCTATAACAAATACTAACATTGTATCATCTTGAAAACTTTATTTTAATATGGGAAAGTTCATTATAGTTTTATTGTTCTTTGGTTGAGCTTGTTTCACTTTTCTTTTTAATATTTCTCATTTTATTTGTTCAAGCTTTGTTAATCTCCATTGTTTATTTCTTCTTGAAACATTCAATTATTTCTGTATTCATAACATTAATTTTACTTATGATATTTATTATATACTAGAGGCCCGGTGCACAAAAATTTGTGTACTGGCGGGGGGGGGGGGGGGGTGTCCCTCAGCCCCACTTGTGCCCTCTCACAGTCTGGGACCCCTCGGGAGATAACTACCTGCTGACTTA
>NW_005871843.1:136117-161085 GCF_000147115.1 Myotis lucifugus | reverse complement strand
GGGATGATGGCTGTTGCAACTGGTCACACCCCCTTCAGGGTGGGGGTCCCACTGGGGTGGCTGGCCAGCGTGGATGAGGGGATGATGGCTGTTTGCAGCTGGTCACACCCCTTCAGGGTGGGGGTCCCCACTGGGGTGCCTGGCCAGTCTGGGTGAGGGGCTGAGGGCCGTTTTCAGGCTGGCGGGTGACTGAAGCTCCCAACCTCTCCGTTTTTTCTTTTTTTCTTTTTTAATTCTGGGATTTATTTACCTTCTATGGCTGTCACTGGAACTGAGAGCCGGCTTTAGCTCTGAGGCTCAGCTCCAGCTCTGAGACCTCGGCTGCTGAAAGGCTGGCTGAAAGCATGGGTTTTGTTTAGCTTCTATATGTGCAACACTGTTTCTTAGAGTGCAAGCTCAGAGCCCAGCAGAGGCAGGCGGGGAACCTTGGCTTCCTCCGTCACTGGAGCATGCAAAGTTCCTGTTCGCTTCAGCTGCCTGGCTGCCGGCCGCCATCTTGGTTGGCAGTTAATTTGCATATCGCCCTGATTAGCCAATGGGAAGTGTGTTGGAGGTATGATTAATTACCATGTTTGTCTATTATTAGATAGGATGATTAACACCTTGTCAGTCATATGCTATACATGCTTTTCTATGTTTATCTTGCTTTTACTTTTGTTATACATACATATATATGCATATATAATGCAATCTTTAATATTTTACAGTATCTTTTCTGATTTTTATAATTTGTTTGTAAGAGTAATTCACTACAAAATTATATAAATATTTATAATATCACTAGAGGCCAGATGCACAAAATTTGTGCAAGGGGCTCAGCCCTCGCAGCCCCATCTTCATCCACAAGGTCGTCTAGAGGTTGTCCTGCTGTTTGGCCATCTGGTCTATTAGCATATTATGCTTTTAGTATTATAGATTATTTATTAGTCCTTTTTATATTTTAGTATTTAGTCTCTAGAGATTCAATTTTTAAAACTAATTTTGTTTGAGAATCTAACTTTTTAATATATTCAGTCAGCTATCTTCACACTAATTGTTTGACAACTAATTATTTTCAGTCATGTTTTCATTTGAAAGGTATATATCAGTATTTAGATGTTAACCCTTACCACTTTAGTTTTACATATTTTGATAGCCTTTATTCTGAATTTATATTGCACTTAATAAATGCAGTTAATCCACTTATATTTATTGTCATAACTGATATGACTTCTCTTATTTTCATATCAATTTAATTATTTACTTTTTATTATTGTTGTTTATATTTATTTTTAGTCTTTTGATTTATGGACTTTTTCTAATATAATTTATTTGCTTTCTATAAGTTAGTCCTTTTAATTTTTTAAAAATAATTTTGCTTGAACCTATATTTTTGTTATCAATATTAAAAATTATAGTATCCATTTGCTCCTTGTTTTAAGGTGACTGTGTTAGTATACTTTTAAACTTCCTCTATTTATCCTCTTTTAATACCCCCTTTATGGTACAAAATCTAGGATTAGAAAACCAATTCCTTGTATTTATATTTTTTTTCTAATCTTTTTTTCAAAATATATTTTTAGTGATTTCAGAGAAGAAAGGAGAGAGAATCATTATTTGGCTGCCTCCTGCATGCTCCCTAATGGGGATCGAGCCCACAACCTGGGCATGTGCCCTGATTGGAAATAAAATTGTGACCTCCTGGTTCATAGATTGATGCTCAACCACTGAGCCACGCTGGTCAGGCCTAATCTTCTGGTTTAATAAATGTTAATGGTATGTATGTTTCACTTTCTTTTACAATCTGACTTTCTCTCCATGTACCTGAGGTGGTTGTCCTCCAGGTGTGACTGCTAATGTTCCTCACAGAGAACCTACCACATGGCAGCTCTGAGCTCTCCAATGCAGTCAAAGCTAAGGATTAAAGGAAACTGCAAGAAGTTAGCCTCTCTGTCATCTGGGCCTGTTTATATTTGTACTATCAGCTCTAATCAGTATGTTGTTAGAGCAAGTATCATATACTTTTATTATAATAGTACTAGAGGCCCGGTGCATGAAAACTCATGCACTCAGGGGGAGGGGCCCTCAGCCTGGCCTGCACCCTCTCTCAGTCCAGGAGCCCTTGGGGGATGTCCTACTGATGGCTTAAGCCCACTCCCCACGGGGAACTGGCCTAAACCACAATCTGGCCTCCCTCTGCAGGAGGCGACAGGTGGCCAATCAGGGGATGGCACCCTGCCCCTTCACCCCCACCCTCAATTGCCCCTCCCTCACTTCTGGTCGCTACCCCCTTCCCCCCATCGCTGTCCTCTCCCTCTGCCCGCTAGCATGCACCTTGGCTGGTCTGGATCCACCTGCTCAACAGCCCTGACCCCGCCGACTGGTTGTTCTGCTGTTCGGTCAATTTGCATATTACACTTTTATTATATAGGATGTCATATGAATATTGAACCCTAAGAATTCAACTCAAATGAATGTAACCCAATATTGTTATCACATGGGGCTAGGGATGGAAGGGAATTATGGGGAAAATACTGAGGTGCTTTAAACTGCTCAGACTTTGTGGTTTAAACCAAGAATACCTTAAGGTCATTTAGGTCAGCTGAAGCAGGACAAGGAGAATGAGAAGAATTAAAGGTGCACAAGGTTTTCTAAACAAGCCAAGGTGCTCTAAGGCTTGCTTACTGCTGAGCTCTCTCTTGCTAACATTGCTGCCAGAGCCTGTGCCATCTGCAATGTGTTCCCATTTATCCATAGGGTAGGGAGTGGATCACAAGAAAAACATCTGATTTTTAACTTGATCAGATACATTTTTCAAAGCCTCAGTTTTTATCTGTAGGATGAAGACTTAGACATAATGTTCACATGTTAATATCTGTAAGTAAGGCATTGTGTGTATTAAAAGTAGCAATTAACTATTTCACATGACTGAATTTCAAATAGAAATAAAATTGCTTAGCTAAAGCAATCTAAATGTAGGAAATATAGCTTAAGTTAGTAGTTGAGCTAACAAAGAAGCAGCTATAGGACTCTTAGGACCCCCATCTGCTACTTTGAAGATCAGTGTAAAGACAGGCATCCTACTAAGTAAGACACCCTTCCATGGTGCTGTTCTCATGAATACACCATACAGAGTTTATAATTAGTTGAAAATGTCATCAGAAAGGCACAGTGCTTGAGAACCAATACTTTGGAGCCCAGCATATGATACAAATGTCCAGCTGTTCATAGGTGGAATCACACTCAAAATAGTAAAATGGTGTTAGTCTGGGGTGGGAACTTGCCGTGAATCTACAGATAAACCTATATGTCATTGGAGATAATATGCATGTGTTTACTGCTTCCCAATGTTACCTGTGAAGTAAAGTGAACTGAACTCTAAACTTTATAAAGATACTTTGGGGAAAGAACAGGGGACATCTGTAATACTTTCTACAATAAATATACATTTTTAAAAAGGACTTACCCTTAGGGCTGTAGGAAATTCCATTCATACAGGATGTATGATGCAAGAAACAGTTCCCTAAACAATAGAATGTATAAATTTAGACCAGTTTTGTATGTCATTTCTACTTTGGGGATAACAGTAGCAAACAAAACTATTTTCCATTATATTCTTTTCCCTAAGCTATTTTGCTCTTTTGCAAAAATCACTGTGGATGGATTTTATGAGGATGGATTCAAACTGGAAAAATAAAAAAATAGAACTGATATAAGGTCAATGTGATAGGATATTATGTTCTTTTAAACGAAGAGCAAAATAATACCACTTCCATTTCCTCTTATTTGTGTTTTTTTGTTCTATCTATTGTAAAAGAATGTTATTTATTAATGTCCCAATCTTGCACACACATGCATATGAGTATGTATATGTGTAGTATTTGTATATGTATAGGTAGTATAAATAGAAAATATTATCTGACTGTAATAAAGATATAAATGTAAAATTTTCAATTGTTCATATGTTTTTTTCACTTGATGTGACTATATATAGTAGATTTATATGCTACATATTACATTAATATTAACATTAGGAATCAGAAAGGAAAAGTGCCTACGTTTCCTAACAAGATATTATAGCCTTTGGGTAGTTAACATTTTTCAATGACAAAGACAAAAGCTGTGTGTGGATTTCAGAAGAAATCCTCTGAGAATCTGAGTGTGCCTCACATTGTACAGGTGGTGTTATCTAGTTAGAAAACGCTGAGGTGGCTGCCAGGAACGGGGGCTGTGCACACTCCCTGTTAGATAACATACAGAGTAAAGAGAGAAGGGGTACTTTTTCAGTCTTTCCCATCTCTACCAAAGCTTTGTATTTCTTTCTCTTTACTTCCTTTTTTTAATTTCCAGTGCCTAAACTCCAGTAGGAACTTGATTCCATTAATACTATCCCTCCCACTTCAATATTCATGATTGAGATTACCATGGGTAATATATACTCCAAAGCCCTGGATTTTTTAATTGAATATATTTTAATAGTTATTTTTACTGGATTTAGGTCATTTCTATAACACAGGCTCATATAATATAATGTAATTTAGTCAACAATATGCAGTATATAGAATGTTATATAAAACTTGAAACATTCAGCGAGTAGCTTGGAGATAAGATAAGCAAAAAGTTAAAACTAAAATATGAGATGGAATCTGCAAAGCACCTTGAGAAAGTTCAAATACCATGGGAAGAAATTATCATATCTGCTTGATGGGGTAAAAATTCTTTCATGAAGGGTTACTAGAGACAGATCTAGAAGCTCACAGCAGAATATAGGGAATATTTTTAGGCACTTACTTGCATAAATAAAAATTAATGTTGCAATGGGGATGTTATGGTGGAGAGTTAAATTCAGATATAATGTACGACAGAATATTGGAAAATCTGACATAAAGTTTGAAATGCAATTTAGGACATTATTTTGAACTTTAATTGGCAAGGTAGGGAATACCCATTATTTTCAGGCACCATTAGCAAGCAGTATTTACTTTACTGAAAGTATATTGAAATGAGTGATGCCATCATCCTAGCAGCACCATAGATAATGATATAGGCATCTGTTTACAAAGCAAGACTCAGGAAAGAAAGTATTAAATGAGGAAAGTTCAGTTAAGAAGCTATTTCACATTCTCTAACCTCTGAAATTCAGATGTCCCTTCTGTAAAAAATAACAGCCTTATAGCATTGGTATAAGGATGAAATAATTTGTGGAAAGCAAAAGTGGGCACAAAATAAATAGTAGTTCTTTTAAATATTACAAATTATGTAGATTTAGGGAAGTTTTATAAAACTGAAAAACAGTTTCTTGAATGAATCTGTAATAATAATATTACCTGAGGATTTTAAAAGTGTACAATGAAATAACATTTGTTAAAGAGCTTTGTGAGCAATGGAGTTCTACAAAAGTATAACATCTACATATATAAAAGCCAAGCTACCCGAAGGACCAGAACAACTGCACTGTGGCTGGCCAACCAGCCTAATGGGGGCGGGGCTGGCCGGCCAAACTCCTGCAGCCCCTCCCCCCAGCTGGCCCCACTCCTGATCATCCCCCCCAATCAGGGGCAGGGTGGCCGACCTCCCATGTTCCCACCCCCGCCCCCCACCTGCCCGGCCCCGATCGGCCCTAATTGGGGGTGGGGCTGGCAGCCAATCTCCCGCAGGCCCTCCCCCTGGCTGGCCCAGATGGCCCCGATCTGGGCGGGCCAGCCAGACCCCACCCATGCACAAATTTGTGCATCTGGCCTCTAGTGATGTAATAAGTATTTGATTTATAATCTTTAAGGATGGGTGATATGAAAAAAAAGTGTTGCTACAGAAAAATGTTTATATTGGATGACTAGCGGGGAAAAGGGGAGAATTTGGAGCCTGAAAGCATAACTTGAGATGGAGCTGTTTGGTTACTGTTGAAATATTAAGCAGACAGATATAAAAAGATTCTGGGGCAGAAAAAAGATCAGGATGATTAGGAATTCATCCACCAGAGTATCATTTAAAGCTTTGGAAATGGATAGATATGACTAAGGATGGGTTACAGGGAAAGACTAAAGGACTACAAGCCCAAACTTACAGATTTTTTATATTTGGGAATGTAATCATGAAGAAGAGCCAGAGATGTTCTCAGAGAGATGGGTGGATTGCTAAAGTTCAGTAATCTCTCTGCACATCTGTTCAATTAATATTATGTACATACAAGCACAATTCTCTCCATACTCATTGCACACTATACCTCAGGGACATGAACAAAGGTTCACCATCAAGTGGAGGAGACAAACATGCAAATGATTACCCACTTCTGATTAATTTACCATCTAGAGGTGGTCTAAGGAAAGCCAGTATCTAATCTTAAAAGAAGATCCTAGAAAGGCTTCAGGAAATATAAGCAGCAGGTGTTTAGATCTGCAGTCTTTACCCAGAAAGCCAATGGGAAAGGCATTTGTAGGTGGGGAGCCCATACAGGTGGAGAGAGTCAGATCAGCTGAGGCAAGAGAAAGAGAGAGCACATGGCATTTGGAGCAACATGCAGTTGGGAAAGTCTGTGTGACCTCATAAAAAGCAAGGGAAAGAGTCTCAAAAGGTATCAGTATTAGTTGAAAAAACTCCACCATATTTGTTGCTAAACAAAAGTAATAATAAAAACTGTTTAGAAAATGATTACTGAGTGTCAAGCATACCATTGCTACAGGATTATTGAATTTAATCCTATAATGTAATGTCACTAACATATCCATTTAAAAGATGAAAACACTGAAGCACCAGTAATTTAAAAAGTAGCCCATATATTTTCTTCTTTTTTAAAAAAATATTTTTATTGATATCAGAGAGAAAGGGAGAGAAAGAGGAAGATAGAAACATCAATGATGAGAGAAAATCATTGATTGGCTGCCTCTGCAGGCCCTCTACTGGGGATGGAGCCTGCAACCCTGGCATGTGCCCTTGACTGGAATCAAAACCAGGACCCTTCAGTCCACGGGCCAACATTCTATCCATTGAGTCTAACCAGCTAGGCCCTACATATTTTCTTTAGATGTTTCCTTCACCTTCTTTATCCAGTTTCCCACAAATCCCTCCCCTTGGGCATTGGCCAGTCTGTTCCATGTATTCATGCTTCTGGTTCCATTTTGTTCGTCAGTTTATTTTGTGAGATTATATGGTATTTGTCTCTCTCTGATTAGCTTATTTCACTTAGCATAATACTCTCCAGGTCAATCCATGCCGTATCAAAGGGATAAGACTTCCTTCTTTTTTTATAGCTGCATAGTATTCATTGTGTAAATGTACCACAGTTTTTATTCACTCATCAGTTGATGGGCACTTGGGCTGTTTCCAGATCTTAGCTATTGTAAATAATGCTGCTATGAACACAGGGGTGCAGATATTCTTCCTAATTGGTGTTTTGGGATTCTTAGGATATATTCCCAGAAGTGGAATCACTGAGTCAAAAGGCAATTCAATTTTTAATTTTTGGAGGAAACTCCATACTGTTTTCCACAGTGGCTGCATTGATCTGCATCCCACTAACAGTGCACAAGGGTTCCTTTTATTCCACACCCTTGCCAGCACTTGTTTGTTAATTTATTGACGATAGCCATTCTGGCAGGTGTGAGGTGGTACCTCATCATAGTTTTAAGTACTGCACCCAATCAAGTGTCACAATTGAGATTCAAAACCAGTTTTAACCATAACTGGAGTGTATAAACATTCCCAACCATTATCCCAGGAAATAATCAATGTGAAAAACAGGAGTGCGCAAAAAAAAATGTATTTGAAGAGTAAATGGGTAATGAGAAAGGGAGCAAAAACCTATCTTTCAAATTGAATCTTTTCCAGCTAAAATCATCTGAATAAAATAAAAGACAGAGATCACAAAAACTGAAGTGATAATTTTTTAAAAGCTATATTCATCCCTTACTATGTAAAATGCACAGAGGGGTCATAATCTCCCATCACCATGCCAACAGTCTCTAAGGAACTCTGAGAATCCCTGGAAAGCACTGGGATGCCCATGGGCCTCACCACATTTCTTCATTACCGATCAACTCTGAGACAGAAGTTTCAAAGAACACTATACAGGAAGATTACTCTCATTTTTTTTCTCTGAAAACACAATATTCAGGGAACTAGTAAGAATTCCCTGCAGCACTGTGTTTCCTTGGGCGGCCGTGACACTAGTGACAGCTGGACGCTGTGCTGAGAGGTGTAGGGCTCCTTTTTCTTTTACATCATTAGTGTTTGGTTTATTTTAATCAGATGCCAGTGTCCTATTCTTTCTACAACATATGCCATATATTGATGAGCAGTATGTTATCATTTTCAACCCCACTCAAAAATGTTTACAAAAATATTTCGTCAAATCACTATCCATATGAAACGGCCTTACAAATGTAAATGTGTAAGACATAGTACATGTCTTTTTTTTTTCAAAAGAGCTAGTATTTCTTAAAATCATGGAGTTCCATCAATGAAAACCATAGTAACCATAAGCATGTCACCTTGCCCTGATTCCTGGGTTATCAGAAAAATCCTGCCAAACAACAGCCCTAATTCTTCAGGGGATGTTTATAGAAGCCGACAAAAGCATGTCAACACTGAAAATAGCATAAAACCTAGCAATTGCTTTTGGATATGTGGCTGGAAAGTTTATCTTCCCCCTCAAAAAGAAAAAAAAAGGTGCAGAAATGTTTTAGACCTGGCAATTAACCAGCCACTAATGCTGGCATAGAATTGAATCCCCCAAACCTATCTGTTTGCCTTAAAGCCCTAAAGGAACCTGTCCATGAAGAATGTTCATTTTCTGCTGGGTAAGACACCTTGCAAGTGGAGAATTTCACAGTTTGCCAGAAGGATTATATCACTTTTCTTCTTTGGAAGAAGGCCAGATTTCATCATGAAGGTGCATCACATCATTACACTGCAGAAAGCAACATATGGCACAATGTGATGTCTCTAAACAGCTAAAAATGGACTTTCTACTGCAAAAGTTAGTTGTGAAATAAACAGTATATGTTCAATATGTGCAAAGTTTATCAGTTCAGAGTATAAGTCTACAGATTGTGAACAAATAAAACAATGTATTAGTATGCATTTCTTTCAAACACCCTATCTTAAAAATTCAATGTGTAATTTATCATGTGATAGAAACTATCATATTCTTTACTTGGTCAAGGATATGAGACATAGGATGCTTTTTATATGTGATCAAAAAACCGCCAAAATTTGGAAGATGAGTAAACTGACAATAATTTTGCAATGGTTTGTTGCATTCTTATGCAGAGCTCCATTTTTAAAAGATTAAATAAAACCAGTAATGGAGACAACAAATGCATCATTAACTGTAACAGCCATTTATATAAGATTATTTTTATGGACTGTGTTAATTCTCTGGATAGTCAAATATTATTGAAATCTGATAACCAGTTTTAGAGAGCAACCCATGCACTCATAGATTGAGGAAGTTAATTATAAAGGGCACATTTCTGTGCTTGTCTTTTCCTCGGGTCCCTGCTGCTGACAAAGTTGTCTATTATTCCACAGTTGCCTACAGGTGCAGTGTGATTTGAAGGCCAAATGACCGATGTTCTTGTTCTATATCACATATAAAAAGAATATGTTCAACAGTAGCTAAAAATAGATAATTGTAGTTTGCTATATAACCTTCAAATTCCCATTTTTCTCTTTAAAGATAATGAAGTCTGAATTGTGTGGCACTTCAAAATATTAAGGAAAGAAATGTATGCATATGTACCTCTTTTTCATACTGGAAAATATTTAGCAATATATTTTATTTTCAGGCGGTGTTTTCACTTAAAGACTATAGTGAAATGTACTAATTTCCCAAGAAAGTAAAACAAAGTAACATCATATATTGCTAACCACTTTATTTCATGTGATTTCCTATAGTATAATGTAATGTTAGGTTTGGGTATAAATGTTGCTACTTCCTTAAATTGTTCACTATTTTGTTACAGCTAAAAATTTGAGCATTCTTTCTCTGTAGATATGACAGATGACATAATCTATAAATCTGAATGGTAGAATAATCTGTATACACTTGGATTTCCTTGGAATTTGCATCTCATGGCCTATCACATCATATGTGTTGTTAAACTTAACACCAAACAGATATCTAAATAAACTACTGCCAATAAATGATGATGGAATGCAAATATAGGAAGTATAGTCTCGCTTTGTGGGAAGTTCCTCAATGTATTTGTTATTCTCACTGTATTTACTCCTTGACCCCTTCAGAGATTTCTCCATTTTCCATACACAGAGGCACCTGCTAGGCATCTCTTGTAAAGCTGAAAGTCTGTCCCCATATCACTAGCAAGAGAAATTAGAATATACTGTAATTCCATTATGTATCTTCACACTGGATATAAAATTATAAAAGTACACACACACATACATTCTCTATGTGTGTCCAGAGTACTTTCCCAAATACCCTACGCATCAAACCCTAAATTCCAACAGCTTTTCTCTTGTATAATATGGGGGGGGGAACTTCTAGGCAATGCAGTACAGTAACACAGATATTCAGATTCCACTGGAAACCAACATTTTATCCATGATGGCATTTTTTATGAACCAGAAAGAATTAAACCAAAGAAAATGTGCTGTTGTTTGTAGTCATACTAATGACTTTTCTGTATATTGTTTTAAATCCATGCAAGGTCTGCTATCCTGTGATCTTTCCAATACAGAGTAGCATAATCACTCATACACACACACACACACACACACACACACACACACACACAAAGATTGTTAGCTTAATGGACTTTGGTTTAATTTATAGTTATACAATAGACCAAAGATTTAGTATTTCTAGTGGCCTTTCTACACCTTCTGTTGTGGTGCTGTTTGCTAATATTTATAAATGTTGCCTTATATCTTATGCTAGCAGTAGAAAGTAGACAAATTGGACTCTAAAACACAAACACAATAGCACACAGTACTGTTTAAAGATTAATAAGTGATCTCACTATAGCACTTCAGCTGCCTACAACCTAAAAATATCTTTCCTGTGGAGCTCTCCAGGCAGTCCCCAAGAGACCAGTAAACCAAGAGCACTAGGCAGAGCTGAACTTATCTATCACATTTCTGACTGTGCTCTGTTCACCCTGTGTCTCCATAAAAGCAAATGAAAAGACAACCTACTGAATGGGAGAATATGTTCACCAATGACACATCTTATAAAGAGTTAACATTCAAAATTTATAATGAACTTATAAGATTCAACCCTGGAAAAACAATTCAATTAAAAAATGGAGAAAGAACCTGAATAGATCCTTCTCCAAAGTGGACTTACAGATGGCCAATGACATATGAAAGAAGCTCAGCATCACTAATCATCAGAGAAATTCAAATTAAAGACACAATAAGATATCACCTCACACCTCTTAGAAGGGCTATTATCAATAAATCGCCAAACAACAAGTGTTAGTGAGGATGTGGAGAAAAAGGAACCGTTGTGCACTGTTGGGGGAAATGCAGACTGGTGGAACCACTATGGAAAGCAGTATGGAGTTTCCTCAAAAAAGTAAAAATGCAACTGTCTTATGACCCAATGGTTCCACTTCTGGGATTATATCTGAAGAAACCCAAAACACTGAATTGAAAGAAAATATATATATATATTGCAGTTTTATTTACAAGGGCCAAGATTTGGAAGCAGCCCAAGTGTCCATCAGTAGATGAATTGATATAAAACCTGTGATAAATTTACCCAATGGAACACTACTTGGCTGTAAAAAAAGAAGTAAACATTACCTTTTGAAATAGCATGGATGGACCTGGATAGTATCATGCGAAGTGAAATAAGCCAGTCAGAGAAAAACAAATACCATATGATTTCACTTATATGTGGAATCTAATGAGCAAAATAAACTAACAAACAAAATAGAAACAGACTCATAGAGACAGAGAACAGACTGAGAGCGGTCAGAGGGGATGGGGTTTAGGGTATTGGATGAAAAAGATGAAGAGATTAAACAAAAATAAGCAAACTCAGACAGAAAAAAAAGCGTCAAATTCAGTACCTGTTCACAGTATCCAAATAAAACTTTTAAAGGACATACTGTAAAGTGAATTCATTCTATTTTCCCTTTTTATTTATAAAAATCCCAGAACTATGTACTGCTCTAAAGATTTGATTTCCACACCTTCTTACTAGGGACTGAATAGTTGGAAACTCCTGACCTCCAGCTTCCTTCTTAAATAGCATCGCAAAACCTCTGATGCCTGCAGAATCCATCCTGTTATTACTTAACATTAGCATGAATAATTCATAATATGCTGATTAATACTTTATAATTGTTTGACCAGCTAAATTGCTGACTCAAATATACTTTCTTTTTTAAAAATAAGTATCAGATCTATAATATTAAACACTACGAATATGAGAAAGTGTCTCTAGTTACCTATTTCTTTAAGCAGAGTTATTGATAAAACACAGTTAAGAGTCATTATCTTAACCTGAAGAAAAGGCACATGAAAAGACCAGATGAAGAGAGAAAGCGAAAATTAGAAACCAGATAATTCAAGCCAGTTTTCTTTGGAGCTAAATGTTCTAATTTGTCTCTCTTTTGGCATTAACCATGTCATTTTCACATCACTCCTTTTGTGTGTAGGCCATCTATACAAGCACAGGTAAGAAAATGACAATTTTTTCTTATAAACCTCAGTTTTGATTTGCATAAATTGAATTTCTCATTAATATGCTTATTTCTAATTAATTCTTTACATTTACTTCAACAATAAAGGTAGTGAAGTAATTCATTAGTTAATATTCTTTAAAATAATTATGTTTGGCTATGGTGGGTATCTTGTGTTCTCTATTCTAATTTATGTAAAGTTATTTTCTTTTAAATTCCCAACACTCTCAAGATCAAACAATATCTTCTATCAAATAATTTTCATTTTACTGTTCCCAACAAAAGAGTATATCAGAGAGAATGTAAAATAAATAGGTTCCTAATAAATAACTATTGTTGTAAAGATTATAATTTACCTTCAGAAATACTTACTTGCAACAATTACTAGAGGCACACAGTCAAGTTGTTGTTAAATGATTGCATTATCTATCGGTAAAAATCAGCCATGTTATAAATAAACACAGCCTAATGAGCAGACTAATGCAGAGATGAGGTTTGCCTTAACAAATATTTTAAAAAGTATCTTTGTCACTTTTGAGCTATAAAAAAAGAAATAAGCATTCAATTTTCAGTGTAATTTTTTTGACCCCATGGTAAGGATAAAAATAAAATGGCAGAAAATAATTTTTAATGTGATAGAACTGGAATGAACTTTTAGAATGTGCACTTTCATCCTCAGAAAAGCACTGAGGGTTCTGAAGTGCACACTGCACTCAGTGCTGCACTAACAAATATGGGTAAGCCATGGCAAGCAGCAGGAATCCTATCATTACTACTCTTATGAGATGGAAAGACATCTTAGCAACTGATACCTACCTATTGCTGAAAGACACAAGTCTTCTAAAGATGACCAAGACTGTTTCTTGACATGGTTATATTGAGGAATCGTAGTATCCTTGTTGACAACATTGTAATATATCAGACCGCCTGCCAAGATTTGTTAAACGAATGGCCCACTCTCCATTTATTGGAATTCACATGGAAATAAATTACACATTCCAATCTTTTCCCTTGAATATATCAGAGGTTGTGAAAGTTCTAGACACAAATGCCACAGGAAGAGTGATAATACCTTGATGAAGGAATGATATTGAGGACATTCGTCATTAAAACTCAGAGATAAATATGAATTACCACATGATATATCTTTTCAGAACTTATGTCAAAGAAAAAGCTTCATGTTATTTTCATCAGCTTATTTTTAAGAATTAATTTGGATAATATGTAAATTAAGGAGGGAGGCATAATAGCAACCTAAAATATTTGAAAGATTGTCAAGTAAAAGAAGAAATTAATAGATACTATGAATTAGAATTAAATTCAAAGCATTGAATTTAAAAGAATCATTTGAGAGATCTACAAGAGCAAGACTTCTCCAATCATTCTCCCAGTCCCTTGAAAGCTGTGGAAGCTTCAAAACTGCACATGTTTAAACAGTGGTTAAAGAACTATCCCTCCTGCATGTTGACAAAAGTTCCTGGATTAGAAGGAAGGTTAGAGTAGGAGACCTCAAAAATCTCTTCCACTCTATAATTCCATAATTAAATATGCTATACTTAATGAGCCATTTGTTATCTCCATGGGGGTGAGTGAATTATAGCATGTGTCTCCATGCTAGCTCCCTGCCAGATTAAGAAACTAAATTAAATTTCATCTATCACCACCAGAAATTAGGAATGGAGGAAAGATGTGTCATAATGATTCAGAGTCTGCAGTCTTTGAATATTCACTTAAGAGCTTTACTGTTGATAAACCTTCATAGACTATATCATATTATTATCCTAAATATGAGGAATGAAAAGTAACATTGATGTCTTCCAAATTAAAATATGAAAGAAGTTTGATAAAATACACTTTAATTTCTAAGTATTAAAAAGTAGATTATCTAATCAACCATCTCATAGAAACATTTTCAAAGTACTTTATATAACACTAGAGACCCGCTACACAAAATTTTGCACTTTGGCGGCAGGGGGGAGGGGGGGGGGAAGGGGATGAAGCCCTCAGCCCGGCCTGCACCCTCTCGCAGTCCTGGAGCCTCGGGGGATGTTCGACTGACAGCTTAGGCCCACTCCCTGCAGGAAGTGGCATCTTTAGTGCTGCTGTGGAGGCAGAAGAGGCTCCCTCCACCGCCACTGTGCTTGCTAGCCGTGAGCCCGGCTTCTGGCTGAGCAGCACTCCTCCTGTGTGAGTGCACTGACCACCAGGGGGCAGCTCCTGCTTTGAGCATCTGCCACCTAGTGGTCAGTGCACATCATAGCAACCGGTCATTCCACCATTTGGTTGATTTGCATATTAGCCTTTTATTATATAGAATAAAATATTTTAAAGGTTGCTATCACTGGAAGGGTATATTTGGAAGAGGTTTGAAAATCAACTGTAAGCCAGTAAACTAAATTGAAATGGCACATTTAATATCTATTCATATCTATCATTATACTTATACAATATAGGAAAGATAAATCCTGGAGTCATTAAATTATTTACTGAGGTGAATCATCTTATGTGGATAAATTGCTACATATAAATATTTTCAATAGACAAACATCTTTATATAAATAGATTTTTGTTTCACATTTTATAGTCTCAGAATGGTGTTATTTTTTTGACACCTTTGTTATGGATAATTTGAAAAAGTAAATATTTTATTCATTGTAATTCCCATTAAAATACCACTGGCACAGATCTAGAACAAATATTCCAAAAATTTACAAAGAACCAAAAAAAGACCAGAATAACTTTAGGAAGCTTGAGAAAGAAGCTTGGAAAATTGGAGTGATCAAAATATTGAATATAAAACTATACTGTTAGATCTTGTGATCAAAACAGACTGGTAGTGGTACAAGAACAGGCATATAGTTCAATGGAACAGAACAGAGAGCCCAGAAATCGACCCAAGCCATTACACTCAATTAATATTTGACAAAGGAGGCAAGAGCATACGATAAAGCAAAAACAATCTTACTTAATAATAGACGAACATGTAAATTAACCATCCCTCCACTACACTCACCAGCCAATCAGGAGAGTATGCAAATTAACCCAACAAAGATGGTGGTTAATTTGCATATGTAGGGGTGAAGCGGCGGAGCGAAGATATAGGGGTGAAGCGGCGGAGCGAAGACTGAAGGATCTGGCCATGGCCGCAAAGACTGAAGGCTCCAGCCAGAGGAAAGGCTTGGGTCCTGGGTGCCAGAGGAAAACCGGTGCTGGCAGCCAGGGGAAGGGAAGGCCTATTGCATGAATCTCTTTGTGCAATGGGCCTCTAGTCTCTTCAATAAATGGTGTTGGAAAATTGGACAGGCACATGCACAGAAATACAACTAGACCACCAAATTACACCATACACAAGAATAAACTCAAAATGAATAAAGACTTAATTATAAGTTGCAAAACCATACAAATCCTAAATGAAAACATAGGCAGTAAAATCTCAGACATCTCTCATAGTAATATTTTTGCTGATATAGCTCCTAGGGCAAGGGAAATAAAATAAAAGATAAACAAATGGATGAAAATCAAACTAAAAAGCTTTTGCACAGCAAAGAAAACCACCAACAAAACTGAAAGAAAACCCACAATATGGGAGGACAAATTTGGCAATGATACATCTGATAAGGGATTAATTTCAAAGTATATAAAGAACTTATTCAACTCAGCAGAAGGAAGAAAAACAATCCAATTAAAAACAGACAAAGAACCTAATAGACACCTCTCCAAAGAAGACATACTCCTGGCCATGAGACATATGAAAAAAATGCTCTCAACATCTCTAATCAGCAGAAAGATGCAAATTAAACCACAACGAGGTATCACCTCACATCTTCCAGAATGGCTACCATCAATAAATCAACAAACAACAAGTGTTGGTGAGGGTGTGGAGAAATGCGAGCTCTCATGTTGGTGGGAATGTAAACTGGTGCAGCCACTTTATAGAGTTTCCTCAAAAATTAAAAATAGAACTGTCTTTTGATCCAGTGATCCTACTTAGGATATAGGGAATATATCCTAAGAATCCTGAAACACCAATCAGAAAGAATATATGCACCCCTACATTCATAGCAGTATAATTTATAATAACCTAGATCTGGAAACAGCCCAAGTGCCCATCAGTAGATGAGTAGATAAATAAGATGTTGTACATTTACACAGTGTAAAACTACACAGCTATATAAAAGAAGGAAGTCTTATCCTTTGAGACAACACGGATGGACCTGGAGAGTTTTATGCTAAGTGAAATAAGGCAGTCAGAAAGAAACAATGACCATATGATCTCAGTAATATGTGGAATCTACTGAGCAAAATAAACTGACAAAGTAGAACCAGACTGACAAATGTCAGATGGGGTGGGGTGTAGGAGATTGGATAAAAGAAGATGAAGAGATTAGCCAAAGAACATATATCCATAGCCCATGGACCCAGACAACAGTATAGTGAAGGCAAGAGGAGGGAGGGCAGGGGTTGGGTGGAGATGGACAAAGTAGGGACAATGGGGAACATCTGTAATAGTGTCAACAATAATAATATTTTAAGTTATAAAATTGATTGTGGTAATAGTACCTAATTCTGTGATTTGGACACTTTTAATAGGTAAATTATATGGTACATAAACTATATCTTTCTATAGCTGTTACCAAAAAAAAGAACAAAGTAGAGAATGGGAGTCTGAATAAGTGGTAAGTGATAGTTAAAAAAAAATTAATGGTAGTCACCTACATTAGAGCAAATACTTGAAGAGCTGAGCTACATGTATTATTCAGGAAGCCAATTGGGAAAAAAATTAGTTTCAAGGAGTTAAAAGAAAAGCAGTGTTTAATATCTCCTTTTTAGACTTTTGAAAAAGTAATATTTGGAAAAAAATTAGGTGACTGATTTTGACCAATTGTATTTTCAGCTTAAACTCTATAGAAGATATATTTACATTAATACATTAATACTGCACTCCTTTCCAAGGGGATATTTGCATAAATGTCAATTTATCTGAGGTTTTGAGGCCTCTTTAAATGATTTCTCTCTTTTTTATAATAATCAATATGTTTTTCACCCAACAATATAAACAAAAGTTTAGTCTACTTTCTTTATTGTCGCAGACATCTCATTGTGGTTTTGAGTATGATCTGTGACATACCACCCCAAGGTCAGTCAGTTTGGGTTTGTTTATCTGACTGGTTATACAGGCTTATCTTATCCCTCCATTTCATTTCAGCAGAGTACAACTTTACAAGTGCAAACATATACTCTATAGAGAAATATATAGTTAGATTTTAAAGAATATTCAGTTTCAAAATGTCTTGAGTATAATTTTAGCTATTATTTTGTGTGACTAGACACAACTAAATATCACTGGAAATCAAGGTAAGTTTGTGGTCTGTTCAATAGATATGTATTGAGCACCTATTATGTGCCAGTCTGTGTTCCAGGCATAGTAGTGAGCAAAATTGACAGATTCTCTCTTTCATAGAGTCTACATTTTAGTGATGTGTGACAGACAAAAAAAATCAAATGGATAAATGAATTCATGAGTAGTATATCAGGAAGTAAAAAGTGCTATCAATGAGACTTTAGCAGAGTAAGGAAATATGACTAACAGTATTTGTGGTGCTGTGTTATATAAATGAGTGAGAAAAGTTCTTTCTGATAATGCTACGTTAGAGAAAATACTTGAAGAGCTGAACTACATGGATTTTTTTTTCTTCTTTTCAGGGAAAAGTATCACAAGCATAAGGAATAAAAAATGTAGGTCAAGAGAAGTGGAAGCTGGAAATGTATAGGAATAGTGTAACAAAAATTCAAATGAGAGATGATGGTGACCTGGACAAGGGAGCAAGGATTGGAGGTGTGATAGCATGGTTAGGGTTTGGATATATTTTAAGGATAAAACCAACAATTTATACTGGACCATGAGAAAAAAAAGAGTAGTTAATGCTTGCTTTATGGTTTGGGTTTAAGCAATTGGAAGAATAGACCTTCTGTTTTTAGACTGAGGATGACTGAAGGTTTCACAGTGAAATTTTTTTTAGATATGTTAAGTTTGAGATTTCTATAAGACTGCAAGTTGAATTTATGTGTTTGAAGTTCAGAGAAGAGTATGAGGACATAAATTTAGGAGTCATCAGCAAGCAGATAAGATGTAAATGCACATGATTGAATGAGATCAGTTAGAAAATTACTATTGACAAAGCAAAGATGTTCAAGGATTGAGCCCTACAGCGCACTAACCTTTAGAGTCAATGAGAATGTCAGGTCAATGAGGAGCAACCATAGAAGACACTTTAACATATCTTTTAAGAGAGCACTCAGAGAGGTGAAAGAAGCAATAGATTTCTGGTGATAGGTGAAGAAAGTGTATCAAGGAGGAGTTGTAATAGTTCAAGTTTAAAGATTTTATCATTAGACTAGAGGCCTGGTGCATGAATTTGTGCACCAGTGGGATCCCTCAGCCTGGCCTGCAGGATCGGGCTGAAACCAGCTCTCTGACATCCCCCTAGGGGTCCTGGATTGCGAGAGGGCACAGGCCAGGCCAAGGGACACCACCGGTGCATGATCAGGGCCAGGGAGGGACTTGGGTGGTTGGCCAGCCAGGGAGGGACCATGAGAGGGCGTGTCCAGCCCATCTTGCTCAGTTCTAATTGGCCAAAACCCAGCAGCAAGCTAACCTGTTAATCAGTGCACGTCATAGCAATTGGTCAACTGGTCGACTGTCTGCCCCCTGGTGGTCAGTGCACATCATAGCGAGTGGTTAAGTGGCCTTAGCATATCATTAGCATATTACTCTTTGATTGATTGAGCAGACGACTAGACAAATGGACGACCGGATGACCAGATGACTGGATACTTAGCATATTAGGCTTTTATTATATAGGATTTAACAAAATAGGAGATATTGATGATCTAGAAATCAGAAATTCTTATGCATGGATAAACATGTAAGCATAGATAAATTATGTTTAGTGATAGTGAATATAGATATTTTAAGGAATTCGGGTATAAAAGTAAACAAAGAAATGGGGAGGCCACTGAAGAGGTATCATAAATGTACGCTAAGAGCTATTATAGCACACTTGTACAACAATGAGAATTTTCCAGTGGGAAGTGAATCCCTGATAATGAAGAAGAAACAGAACAACAGTAGAAACAAATGGAAATGCTGGAGAAGAGTGTGAGTTGTCATGAGAATGTGATTATATCTAAATGTTGGTTATGCTTTTATTCTTTAAAAAGAAGCTTCTTTTTTAAAATATATTTTTATTGATTTCAGAGACAAAGGGAGAGGGAGAGAGGTAGAAACATTGATGATGAGAGAGAATCATTGATCGACTGCCTCCTGCATGGCCCCAACTGGGGATCGAGCCTGCAACCTTGACCTCCTGATTCATAGGTTGACACCCAGCCACTGAGCCAGGTCTGCCAAGCTAAAAAGAAACTTTTTAATTTAAACGCCTCTAACTCCAAAAAGAAAGAAAAAATAGTATAGGGTCCTTATAATAGAACTAGAGGCCTGGTACACAAAATTTATGCACTCAGAGTGGTTGAGTGGCACTCTCCCTGTGAGAGCACACTGACCACCAGGGGGCAGCTCCTGCTTTGAGTGTCTGCCCCCTGGTGGTCAGTATGCATCATAGTGACCGATCATTCTGTGTTTGGTCAATTTGCATATTAGCCTTTTAATATATAGGATAGTTTAAGCTCTCAAAATATCTTCCCTTCATTCCAATTATGGAAATATTTTTAGCATAAGCAGACATTTTCACCATGCTATATGCTATTGTCCTCTGGTTTGTCTAATCTAAATATGTTTCTATTTAAGGCTGTCATAAACACCAACAGAGAATCCAAAAACATTAATTCAAGCCTCATAGCCAGATTAATGTGCCAATATTTATGCTGATACTTACAAAATATTGCTTTAGCCCTGCCGGTGTTGGTCAGTAGCAGAGCATCAACCCATGTACCAAGAGGTCACTGGTTTGATTCTGGTGAGGGCACATGCCCAGGTTTCAGGCTCAATCTCCAGTGCAAGATGCAGCCCATGGATATTTATTTCCTCAATGTTTCTCTCTCTCTCTCTCTCCCTCTCCCAACTTCACTCTCCAAAATCAATAAAAACATATGTATTTAATATATTTTTATGATTTCAGAGAGGAAAGGAAAGGGAGAGAAATAGAAACATCAATGATGACAGAGAATCATTGATCAGCTGCCTCCTGCATGGCCTACACTGGGGATTGACCCTGCAACCCAGGCATATGTCCTGACCAGGAATTGAACCATGACCTCCTGGTTCATAGGTTGATGCTCAACCATTGAGCCATGCTGGTAGGGCAAAACATTAGTGGTCTGGTGCATGAGGGCAGGGGGAGTCTCTCAACCCAGCCTGCACCATCTCCAATCTCAGACCCTTCAGGGGATGTCTGACTGCTGGTTTAGGTCTGATCCCTACATCCTTCTCACAATCCAGGACAGCTGGCTCCTAACCACTCCCCTGCCAGCCTGATCACCCCCAAGGCTTTTATTAGTATAGATATGACCCTTCACAGAAAATTTCACTAACCCTGCTTTATAATAAGGGCTTGACGATTAAATCATTGGGGCCAGGCACCAAGATTTCCTTTCTTTGAATAGAGGAGGGAATAATTATCTTGTCTTTAAGTTGCCCTGAACATCAGATGAGAAAATGACTTAGAAAAGTATAAAAGCACCATATAAAGACAACTGTCTTTTTCATGTACTGAAAAGACAATAAAGTGGTAAAATGAAAAACACTGTTTTTATTCTCCCCTTCCTTCCTTTATAGCCTTTATTTAAACTTTGAAATTTAGAAAAATTTCACTCCTATTTTCATTTCTTTACATTCAATATTATTTTGTATTAGTTTCAGGTTTTATATTAGTTACAGAATAGTGGTTAGGCAATCATATACTTTACAAAGTGTTCCCTGATATTTCCAGTACCCACCTGGCATCATACCGTCATTACAACACTATTGACTATATTCCCTATTTAAGTGACAATAGATTGACAGGTTCCTTCCAATCTTTCTTTTGTGTTGCTCACCCTTCCTTTTCTTTCTCACTTCTTCCCTCATTTTCTTTATTTAGTATCTCAATTGGCCCTCAAAGCTCAGCGAAGGCACTGGGACACGCTTAATCCATTTTACAGACCAGGAAACTGAGGCCAATTACAGTTGCCTGCGGAACTGGACTCAGTGCACAGGGAACCCTCACAACTGCGCTCTCTGCCTTTCCTAAGGGGCTGCTGCAGAGCAAACAGAATAAACCTCCCTGTGAGGCTTCTGAGCCTGTTCTCAAGCACCTCTTCATCATGAATGTTCCACATTCTTTCCTCTCCCCCGCCCCACCCCCATTCTTTACTGACCCCCCTTCTGGGTAGCAGGTGGTAGGCTTTGTACTCACCATTCAGGCACACGCGCAGTGGGGCAGGGTAGGGACTGGGGGCAGGACAGGGTGGGAACTGGGGGTGGGGCGGGCATGGGCTTGCTTTTGGGCCAAGGCAGGAGCAGGAGTGGTGGTCTCACAAGTGTGCAGGCTGTGGCGAGGCTCAGTTAGTGCTGGGAGCTTCACCGAGCCGCCGCAGTGGGGTAACCAGCAGTGAGGCACCCCTGCACTGAGGTGGCGCCATCCCTCAACCCCCGCCTCAGGGCTGCGGGTCCACGCCACTCCACCCTGGTGTTCTTCCACACAGGCAGTCATCGCCTCTTGTTTTCCACATCTTGGGGCCACTGCAGAACCTCATTCTCCTCGGGCAAGGCAGATCCCCGCCCATTGGCCCCCTGCTCCTGCCTGAGCCCCCTCCAGTTCACCCTGTCTTGGTGCCACTCTGTGCCCCGTGGGCCGCCTGCCTCCTGGAGGGCCGCTTCACTGAAGCCGCAGCGCTTGGGAGCCACCCATCAGGTGGGGGGCTGTCCGTGCGCCTGTGGACTCCCTGGCTGCGGCTCCTGGCCAACGGCTTCGCCGAAGCTTCCTTTTCCTTCAGGCACTCTCCTCAGACCCCAGGGAGCTTGGTTCCTGCAGCCTGCCCCTCTGTGGCTCCCTGCAGCCCCTGCTCCACTGGGCTCTCCTGGGCTGCCTGCCTGTCAGGATGCTGCCAGGGCTTCCTGCTGCAGGCAGGGCTGTCCTGGGGCAAGGGTAGGGGTGTGGGACCAGCTCTAGTAAAGTAGTAAACCCCAGATCAGCATTGGGATTTGGCTACGGGCCACAGGGGAGTCTGCCTGGACAGGACGAAATGGCGCTTAGACCCGGAGTGCCGCCCCGGACCTGAAACCACATCCCCTTATGGTGTCCGGGTCTAATTTGCATATTACCTCTTTATATATTAAGATTAGAGGCCTGGTGCATGAAATTCATGCATGGGGTGGGTCCCTCAGCCCAGCCTGCACTCTCTCCAATCCAGGATCCCTCTGACAATCCAGAACCACTGGCTCCTAACCACTGACCTGCCTGCCTACCTGATGCACCTAATTGCTCCCCTGCCGGCCTGATCACCCTAGCTGCTCTCCCATGATGGTCTGATCCCCCTAACTGCCTAACTGCCGCCTTCTCCCTTCTGCCTTATCCTGCTGCATCCTCTCCCATGGCCTCTGCAAAAGGGACCTCGGCGCTAGACGGGCCCTCAGCCCTTGCAGCCTCTGAGGCTTTGTCTACAAGGACATCCTAAAGGACATCTGGAAGATATCCAATCTAATTAGCATATTACCCTTTAATTAGTATACTAGAGGCACGATGCACAAAGATTCGTGCAAGAATAGGCCTTCCTTCCCCTGGCTGCCAGCACCGGTTTCCTTCCAGCACCCAGAACCTGGGCCGCTTTCCTCCAGCCGCTGCCAGGCATCTGGGACAGGGGCTGCTTCGCTCTGGCCACTGCTGCCACCCATGGGGGGCATGCTCCAAGCCACGTGGCATGGCCACTTGGAGCACACCCCCACCCTTGGTGTGTGTGTGTCCGCTGGGGTGGAGGTGCTCTCCCAGTCGCTACGTTCAGCCGCTTGGACCACACCCCCACCCCTTGTGTGTGTGTGTGTATGTGTGTGTCTGCTGGGGTGGGGGCATGCTCTGAGCCACGCCATGATGCCGCTTGGAGCACACCCCCACCCTTGGTGTGTGTGTGTGTCTGCTGGGGCTGGGGGTGGCACGCAGTCCCCTCCTGCCCGTCTGCCTGCAGCTCCACCTGAGCAGTCACAATGCAACCTCCTCGAGCTGGTCATAACGCCTGGCTAATTTGCATATTACCTGTATATATATTAGAGACCCAGTGCATGAAATTCATACATGGCGGGGGGACTCCCTCAGCCCAGCCTGCACCCTCTCTAATCCAGGACCCCCAGGGATCAGGCCTAAATCGGCAGTTGGACATCCCTCTCATAATCTGGGACCACTGGCTCCTAACCGCTCACCTGCCTGCCTGCCTGATTGCCACTAACTGCCTCTCCCTGCTGGCCTGATCACCCCATACTGCCCTCCCCTGCAGGCCTGATCACCGCTAACTGCTCCCCTGCCAGCCTGATCACCCCTAACCACCTCTGCCTCGGACCCCGCCACAGTGGCTTACTCCGGAAGGAGGACTGGACAACTTGAAGATGTCTGGTTGACCCAGCCTAACTAGCATATCACCCTTTTATTAGTATACTAGAGGCCCGGTGCACAAAAATTTGTGCACTCGGGGGGGCAGGGGGTCCCCCAGCCCGGCCTGTGCCCTCTCACAGTCTGGGACCCCTCGGAAGATAATGACCTGCTGGCTTAGGCCTGCTCCCGGGTGGCAGAGGGCAGGCCCAGTCCCTAGGTGCAGCCCCTGGTCAGGCTCAGAGCAGGGCGGATCGGGAAGTTGAGATGCCACCCTCAGTCACGCTCAGGGTAGGGCCGATTGGGGGGTTGGGGCACTGCTCCCTGTCACACTCAAGGCAGGGTCAATGGGGAGGTTGTGGCGCCACCCCCTGTCACGCACAGAGCAGGGCCAATCAGGGGGTTGGGGCGCTGCCCCCTGTCACTCACAGAGCAGGGCCCATCAGGGGGGTTGGGGCTCCATACCCTGTCACACACAGAGCAGGGTCTATCAGGGGGTTGGGGAGCTCCCCCCTGTCATGCACAGAGCAGGGCCCATCAGGGGGTTGAGGAGCTCCCCCCTGTCATGCACAGAGCAGGGCTGATCAGGGGGTTGAGAAGCTCACCCCTGTCACTCACAGAATAGGGCTGATAGGGGAGTTGGGGCACCGTCCCCTGTCACACACAGAGCAGGGTGGATCAGGGGGTTGGGGCGCTGCCCCCTGTCACTCACAGAGCAGGGCCCATCAGGGGATTGAGGAGCTCAACCTCTGTCACTCACAGA
>NW_005871843.1:117703-135968 GCF_000147115.1 Myotis lucifugus | reverse complement strand
TCCAATATAATTAGCATATTACCCTTTTATTAGTATACTAGAGGCACGATGCACAAAGATTCATGCAAGAATAGGCCTTCCTTCCCCTGGCTGCCAGCACTGGTTTCCTTCCAGCACCCAGAACCTGGGCCGCTTTCCTCCAGCCGCTGCCAGGCATCTGGGACTGGGGCTGCTTCGCTCTGGCCTCTGCCGCCACCCATGGGGGGCATGCTCCAAGCCACGTGGCATGGCCACTCGGAGCACACCCCCACCCTTGGTGTGTGTGTGTGTCCGCTGGGGTGGAGGTGTTCTCCCAGTCGTTCCGTTCAGCTGCTTGGCCACACCCCCACCTCTGGGGTGTGTGTGTGTGTGTCTGCTGGGGGTGGGGGGCATGCTCTGAGCCACGCCATGATGCCCGCTTGGAGCACACCCCCCACCCCTTGGAATGTGTGTGTGTCCCCCCGGGGGCTGGGGGGTGGCACGCAGGTCCCCCTCCTGCCCGTCTTAAGTCCAGCTTCCTCCCTGAGGAAGCCGTGAAGGAAACCTCCCTCCAAGCTGGTTCATAAACGCCCTGGGTCATAACGCCTGGCTAATTTGCATATTACCTGTATATAATTAGAGGCCCAGTGCATGAAATTCATGCATGGCGGGGGGACTCCCTCAGCCCAGCCTGCACCCTCTCTAATCCAGGACCCCCAGGGATCAGGCCTAAATCGGCAGTCGGACATCCCTCTCATAATCTGGGACCACTGGCTCCTAACTGCTCACCTGCCTGACTGCCTGATCGCCCCTAACCCCTCTGCCTGCCTGCCTGATTGCCACTAACCGCCTCTCCCTGCTGGCCTGATCACCCCATACTGCCCTCCCCTACAGGCCTGATCACCGCTAACTGCTCCCCTGCCAACCTGATCACCCCTAACTGCCTCTGCCTCAGACCCCGCCACAGTGGCTTACTCCGGAAGGAGGACTGGACAACTTGAAGATGTCTGGTCAACCCAGCCTAACTAGCATATCACCCTTTTATTAGTATATTCTATCTAATAAAGAAGGAATATGCTAATTGACCTCATGCCATCGCAAAGATAGTGGCGCCCACAGCCAATAAGGAGGGAATATGCTAATTGACTGCCCCGCCCTCAAAGATGGCAGCACCCACAGCCACAAGATAGCAGCACCCATTCCCCTCAGCCCCGCCAGGGCCTTGACTTGTGCCTGTCTCTGGAATCCCCCAGTCCTCTCAGCCGCCCAGGGCCAGCCCCAGACACAAGCAAGCCTTGGATGGTGGCTTCCCAGACTCCCAGGGCCACCCGAGGCTCAAGTAACCAGGGCCAGCCGAGGCTTGTGTTGCCAGCAGTGGCAGCAACAGAGGTGTGATGGGGCATAGCCTTCCCCTGATCGCCGGGTTTCCTCCTGCCCCTGAGGGCTCCCAGAGTCTGAGAGGGGGCAGGCCTGGCTGAGGGACCCCCCTCCAGTGCATGAATTTTCATGCATCAGGCCTCTAGTATATACATATATGTTTAAAGTTTACTTTACATTTCCCCCTGAGCTTTTCAGCTACATAATTTAGCTTCAGGCAATCAAAACTTATTGCTCCTCTAGGTTGATTTTTCCAAAAGCAGCTGTTGGTAGTCTAAAGCTATATTTGTGTGGGAGTCATTAGCACTGTGTTTACAAGATTTTTTTTTTCTTTTTCAGCATAGCTTCTGTAAAACTATATCATGGTTTATATTTTATTTCTTAAAATTCTCCTATGTTAATTAATTGTCTGGTATGGGAATATATGAAGCATGAATTCAATCATCTGCCAGTCAGACCTTCTTGGTGTTTTAATAATAAATGATTCAAAATATATCACTTCCCCTTTTATTCTATTCCACATGAAGTTAATGATGCAATATCTAGAGCAACTTTTCAGACCCACTGGAAATTAGTTGGTAAATTTAAACAATGACTGATGAATGTAGTCACTTAAGAGTTAGGATTAACTCCAGGAACTATTTTTTTTGTTTGTTTGTTTTGTATCACATCATTCATGCCACTGAGTGAGCAAGCATTGTTAATCCTAATTGTCAATTTTTCATCCTTTTGATCTGACCCTCAATATGTTCCATTTAAAATATCTAGAATCAAATTCCTAGTAATTTGAGACTCTTGGACAAAAAATAAATGGAAAGTGACATCAGAGGAATGGTGGCAGGGTCTGTCTATCCTCACCCCCAAACATTTCTTTTCTTTTTTAAAAAATATTTTTTATTGATTTTTTACAGAGAGGAAGGGAGAGGAATAGAGAGCCGGAAACATCAATGAGAGAGAAACATCGATCAGCCGCCTCCTGTACACTCCCTACTGGGTATGTGCCCGCACCCAAGGCACATGCCCCTGACCAGAATCGAACCCAGGACCCTTGAGTCCGCAGGCCGTCCCTCTATCCACCGAGCCAAACCAGCCAGGGTTCCCCCTAACATTTCAACAAAATAACCACCTATAATTCAACAAAGAAGTCTCTGCTCAACACAGATGCACGCCTGAGAGACCTGCACTCTGGAACAACTAAGGTGGGCTCTTTGGAATAAGCAGGGGAACGAGAGAAGGGAGGGAAGCCCAACAAGGCTGCAGCACAGCTGGCAACTGGCAGCAGCAGTCATGGGCATTTTCCTCAGCTGGTCTGAACCAACAGCGAGCTAACCCAACAAGTGGCTGGCTGTTGGAATAGCCACTGGAGTGGCAGTATTGTGTGGTCCCGCACACAAACAGTGAGAGAGTGTCTATGGGGGTGCGTTGTGAATGGGATCTGAGTTGCATGCGTGAGGTGCAAGTCAGCAGACACCCTCCCCACAGAGTTGCTCCCCATGGCAGGGCCTGGCTGCTGGCTTTCAGGCAAAGAAAGTAGATTGCAGAGCCCTGCCACGGATTGGATTAGATTCCCAGGTCTCGCCTCCCATTGTCCTTGGATTGTTTCCAGGAGTGTATTGTCTGTAGTCTCAGAACTGTTGTAGTAGAAACATAGTTTCCCTCTGTGACTGAACCCCAGGAGGGGTGCTTGGGCTAGACCAGGGGTCCTCAAACTACGGCCGGCCCGGGGCCACATGTGGCCCACCGAAAACATTTATCCGGCTCGCTGGGGGTTTTTGCCGCCGCTGCCTGTTGCTTAGCAGCCGACTGGTCCCGGGACCGCAGTGCGCATGTGTGGAATGTGCGCCGCACTCTCCAACTCCCCTCCTCCTCTCAGTCTCAGAATGAAACATCTGAAATCTCCAACCAGATCTAGACTAACTGATGCACACTTGTATCACTTGTTACGACTAGCAGTGACAAATATGGAACCGGACATTGACCATCTCATTAGCCAAAAGCAGGCCCATAGTTCCCATTGAAATACTGGTAAGTTTGTTGATTTAACTTTACTTGTTCTTCATTTTAAATATTGTATTTGTTCCCGTTTTGTTTTTTTACTTCAAAATAAGATATGTGCAGTGTGCATAGGAATTTGTTCATAGTTTTTTTTAAAAACTATAGTCCGGCCATCCAACGGTCTGAGGGACAGTGAACTGGCCCCCTGTTTAAAAAGTTTGAGGACCCCTGGGCTAGACCCTTGGAGGTCAGGGACTGCCATTTCTGTGAGGGAAAAACAAACCTCACCTCCAAGCAGCAGAAGCAGTACAGCCCTAGGAAAGCCACAGACGCTCAAAACTGTGAGGCTACAGAGAGGAAAAAAAAAAAATCTTGCAATTCAGCGCCATGTATTGGTACAGAGTAGAAAGACCTCCTCAAAGATTAAGGGGAAAACAAAGGAGAACAAGAACACCATGAACAACCACCACAACAACGATGACCAGAAAAAAAATGAAAAATCCCCAGAAAACAGGCGGAAACACATGGAATTATATGAGCTGAATGACAGAGGTTTCAAGATTGCAATTCTGAAAATGCTCAATGAGAGCTGACAGGCAATTCAGTTCACTCAGAAAACAAATCAATGAACAAAATGAATATTTCTTGAAAGAAATTGAATTGTTTAAAAAAGAATATAGCAAAAATCCTGGAAATTAAGCAGGCAGTTAAAGAAATTAAGAGTGAACTGATGAGCATAGAAAAGAGAATCAACCAGAGAGAGGAAAGAACTAGTGATATTGAAGATAGGAATCAAGAAATGATGCAGAAGGAAGAAGAGAAAGAGCTGAGAATAAAGAAATACAAAATAGCCCTACGAGACCTCTCTGATTCCATAAAAAATAAATAACATTAGAATCATAGGCATAACGGAGGAGGAAGAGAGAGAGTATGGAATGGAGAGTCTATTAAAACAAATAGTAGATGAGAATTTCCCAAATCTACAGAAAGAACTAGATCCTCGAATCCAAGAAGCAAACAGAACACCTAGTTACCTCAGTCCAAAGAGGCCCCCTCCAAGGCACTTGGAAGTGAAGCTGTCAAAAGTTAGTGACAAAGAAAAAATCCTCAAAGCATCCAGGGAAAAGAAGGAAATGACCTACAAAGGAAAACCCATCAGAATTTTGCCCAACTTCTCAGCAGAAACTCCACAAGCAAGAAGAGAGTGGAACCAAATATTCAAATGCCTGAAAGAGAGAAATTATCAGGCATGTATATTATATCCAGCATAATTATCCCTTAAGTATGAAGGAGAAATAAGAGCATTACCAGATATACAGAAGCTGAAGTATTTTATCACTAGAAAACCTCCATTACAGAAAATACTCAAGGGAGTTATTCTACCTGAAACAAAGAACATAAGGTCATAACACTACCAGTAGGATTATCAAAAACTCACAGCAAAAACAGGGATAATTTGTGACAATAAAAACATACAAGGGGAGGAGGGACAGGTATGGACAGGTAAAGGAAGATGAAGATCAGATGTACTCAAAAGGGAAAACACTTTGGTATATATGCAACTTCACTTTTTATAAAACAAATGGCAACCACACACAGAAATTTCTCAAATAAGACATATAGCTTAAAAAAAGAGGAAACAGAGGAAAGATGTATGGAATACCACCAAAAAAAACAACAGATAGAAGCATGAAGGAAAAGAACCAATGGAGGCACAGAGTTACCAGAAAACAAAAGATAAAATGGCTATAGGAAATCCTCATACATCAATAATTACCCTAAATGTAAATGGTCTAAATTCACCAGTAAAGAGGAACAGAGTGGGTCAAAAAACAAAAACCAACCATATGCTGCCTACAAGAGACACATCTAAACTGCAGAGACAAAGGTAGATTCAAAGTAAAAGGCTGGAAAATGATACTCCAAGCAAATAACATCCACAAAAACACAGATATAGTCATACTTATATCTGATAAAATAAATCTTAAGATAACAAAGATAACAAGAGACAAAGATGGGCATTTTATAATGATAAAGGGAACACTATATCAAAAAAACATAACACTTCTTAATATATATGCGCCCAACCAGGGAGGACCAAAATATATTTAACAGCTATTCACAGAACTAAAGGGAGAAACAGATCAAAACACAATTATAGTTGGAGACCTTAATACTCCATTGACAGCTCTAGACAGATCAACCAAACAAAAAATCAATAAAGAAATATCAGACTTAAATGAAACACTAAACCAAATGGATATAATTGACATTTGCAGAACATTTCATTCCAAAACATGAGACTATATATTCTTCTCCAGTGCATTTGGAACATTTTCAAGGATAGACCATATGTTGGGTCACAGAACAAGCATCAACAAATTCAAAAATATTGAAATTATTCCAAGTATATTTTCTGACCATGATGCCATGAAATTAGAAATCAACTACAAAAAGGAGGTAAAAAAAAAAAAAACAACCAAAACCCTGAAAATACATGGAAATTAAACAACATATTACTAAAAAAATTGAATGGGTCAAAGAAGAAATAAAAGATGAGATCAAAAAATATATAGAGAAAAATGAGAATGATAACACAACATATCAAAACTTCTGGGATGCAGCGAAAGCTATAATAACAGGAAGTTTATATCACTATAGGCTTATCTCAAGAAACAAGAGAAATTCCAAGTAAACAACCTAACATTACACCTAAAAAGACTAAATAAAGAAGAACAAAAGCAACCGAAAGTTAGCAGAAGAAAGGAAATAACAAAAATCAGAGCAAAATTAAATGAAATAGAGAACAAAAAGACTGTAGAAAAAATTAATAAAACAAAGAGCTGGTTATTTGAAAAGATTAATAAAATTGACAAACCCCTGTCTAGACTCACTAAGGAAAAAAGGGAAAAGACCTATATAAACAAAATCAGAAATAAGAGAGGAGAAATCACCACAGACATCACAGTTATACAAAGGATCATACTAGAATATTAAGAAAGCCTTTATGCCACCAAATTCAATAATCTAGAAGAAATGGATAAGTTCCTAGAAATATATAACCTTCCTAGACTAAATCATGAAGAATAGGAAAATCTAAATAGACTCATCAGCAGTGAGGAAATTGAAACAACCATCAAAAACCTCCCAAAAAAAAAAAGTCCAGGATCAGATGGCTTCACCAGTGAATTCTACCAAATGTTCAAGGAAGAATTAAAGCCTATTCTTTGCAAACTCTTCCAAAAAATTATAGAAGTGGCAATACTGCCTAATACATTCTATGAGGCCAATATAACCCTAATACCAAAACCGGGCAAAGATAACACACACACACACACACACACACACACACACAGAGAAAATAACAGACCAATATCCCTGATGAATACAGACAAAAAATCCTAACCAAAATACTAGCTAATCGAATACAACAGTGCATTCAAAAAATAATACATCACGATCAAGTGGGATTCATTCCAGGGGCACAAGGATGGTTCAACATTCAAAAATCAATAAAGGTAATACACCACATTAACAAAAGAAAGGATAAAAAATATTATGTTCTTGTCAATAGATGCAGAAAAAACATTTGATAAAATAAAACATCCATTTATGATTAAAATGCTCAATAAAATAGGAATAGAAGGAAAGTACCTCAACTTAATAAAGGCCATATATGATAAACCCTTATCCAACATCACACTCCATGGTGAAAAACTGAAAGCATTTCCCCTAATATCAGGAACAAGACAAGGATGTCCACTCTCACCACTCTTATTCAACATATTACTGAAAGTACTAGCCAGAGCAATAAGGCAAGAGAAAGAAATAAAAGGCATCCAAATAGGGAAGGAAGAAATCAACTGTCACTTCTTGTGAATGACATGATGCTGTACATAGTAAACTGTAGAGACTCTACAAAAAAGCTACTGGAAACAATAAACAAATATAGTCAAGTTGCAGGATACAAAATCAATGTACAAATATCCATGGCCTTCCTATATATCAACAACAAAACTTCAGAAAAAGAAGTGGAGAAAACAATTCCTTTTCCAATCACAACCAAAAGAATAAAATACCTAGGAATAAATTTAACAAAGAATATGAAAGACCTATATATTGAAAATTACAAAATATTATTATAAGAGATTGAAAAAAACACAATGAAATGGAAAAATATCCCGTGTTCATGGATTGGAAGAATCAACATAATTAAAATGGCCATTTTACCCAAAGCAATATACAGATTTAATGTAATCCCCATCAAAATCCCAATGCCATTTTTTAAAGAAATAGAATGAGAATGATTTGTATGGAACCACAAAAGACCCAGAATAGCCAAAGCAATCCTGGAAAAAAAGAACAAGGCTGAAGGCATCATGCTACCTGACTTCAAAATATACTACAGAGCTACTATAATCAAAACAGCATGGTATTGCAGAGAAACAGATACACAGATCAATGGAACAGAATAGAGAGCCCAGCTACAAAACCACATGTACATGGACAGATAATGTTTGACAAAGGAGCCAGAAATTCACATTGGAGTAAGATAGTCTCTTCAATAAATGGTGCTTGGAAAACTGGGAAGCCACATGCAAATGAATGAAACTGAATTGCAGTTTGTCCCCATGCACAAAAATTAATTCAAAATGGATCAGACTTAGACATAAGACCCGAAACTATAAGTCACATAGAAAAAAATATAGGTACCAAATTTATGGACCTGGGTAGTAGAGAACATTTTATGAACTTGACCCCAAAGGCAAGGGAGGTAAAGGCAAAAATAAATGAATGGGACTATATAAAACTCAAGAGCTTCTGCACAGCAAAAGAAATGGACGACAAAACAAACAAGCAGCCAACCAGATGGAAGATGATATTTGCAAACAGTAGCTCCAACAAAGGTTTAATTTCCAAAATGTATAAAGAACTCATAAAACTCAACATCACTGGTGCATGAATTCATGCACCAGGCCTCAAATAAATAAATAAATAAATAAATAAATAAATAAATAAAGGCAGTCCTCGGGTTACATTGGACTCGATGTAAATCATTTTGTGGTTATGTCGCCATCTCCCATTTACAGTATTTATATAAAAAAAAAGTTCCGTCATTTCAACATATGTACATATGTGCTTTATGGTTTTTATTATTTATTTACTACAAGTAAAGGTCAGGAATTGTTATCTTTCTTTTAATTTTTTTTACTGTTTCACTTCATTACTGCTGTGTATGTGCTCCATGTGAGTGACGTAAGTGCTTATGTAGGTGGGTTCGGACTTACGGTGAAAATCACATTATGTTGGGCCATGGGAACGGGTCTCTGATATAACCCGAGGACCTACTGTAAATAAATAGAGATTCCAAAATAAGAAGAATAGCTTTTAAAGTGTGGTTATTTACCCCACATGGAAGTTACTTTTAGCTATAGTGTGAAAAAGGTATCAAGCATTCATATCCCTTGATCTGGAGACCTAAGACCAAATAAGTGCTCCCATGCACCCAGTGTACAATGGAGAAACAGAGACAGTATAACTACAATGAAGACTTCAACTTGGAAAATGGAAGGATGAAAAATATATGTAATGCTTCCTTGTTGTAACATTCTGAAATCCCTCTGGGCACATATTCAAGGTCTCCCTTCTGTAGGATGGAAAACATTCCATAATTAGTTCATGATTCCACTCCTTGGAAGTTGCTTCCCATCCATGGTTCTGTTTGATCTTTGGCTCTGCTCCCTGGGTGATTATTCCATTCCCATTATGCTACTTAGACATACATTGGACATTAGAGGAAAAAAAGTCATCTTTTATGCTGAACAGCGTTTGCATCCTATTTACTACCTGCAGAATGCTGGAGATCCAATAGTCATCTTAAGTCTTAAAGAGACAATTTTAAAATTTATTAAACTATCTTATAGTTTCTTTGGCAGTATAATCCTCTTAGAAAATTCATAGGCTGCATATTTAGTAGAATCCAGCCTATTTCAAGTAGGAATTACTGCCCACACAATCTTTTCTAGTTGTCTCGGATGTTTGAAATATCTCTTTACTTTCTCATACATCTGACTTTTTTATTGGGGTAACATTGTTTAATAAAATTATATAGGTTCCAGGTGTACAATTCTACAGTATATCATCTGTATATTGTATTTCGCATTTGCCACCCAGTCAAGTCACCTTTCATCATTCATTTGTCCCCCTTTACCCCCTTTACCTCTCCCCACCTACGCCTGACTTTCTTATTTCTCAAATTCATTGCAGTTCTCTGCAACCTATGCCTTTTGTGGTAAAACCACATAATTAGTCTCTTTTCCTTGAGCTTTTTTTAAATTAAAAATACTTATTGAAACTACCTTTATACTTAATTGGACCTTTACACTGAGACATCCTAGTTGACTTAGAAGTTTTAACATAATAGATATATCAGTCATTCTCTTTACTTAAGTATTGCCTGTCGCTGAGATTTAATCTGTATTTATTGGTCAAAGAATTTCCTCAGTTTCTCCTTTCTACTTCTATAAGTCTCCAATTTTTAATATTTCTCTATTCCCTTTCATACCAACCTTTGAAACAATGATAGAAATTTCTGGGCTCATTTCTTCTTTGTAATTCTTTGTCAAATGCAGTGAACAGCTAATATGCACTAACATAGTACTATTATATTATTTTTAAGTTTTATTTTCTTATAGTTAAATGTTCATTAAGTACATTGTCTGCCTTCCCAAGTTACTACAAGGCTGTAGTAACTACTGCTTCACTGAAAATTATAAAATGCCATCCATTCAACCTCCAGCAACAACAACAAAAAGAAAACATTAAAGTCACCATAAGTGCATACTACATAATGAAAATCTATGGTATCAGTCACTTATAGTACCTTTCGGTATTTTTTATGGACTAAAAAAGAGAGAGACAATGAAGGTTATGTTACAGTAAGAAGTAACCCTGAAATACACATAAACAAAGATTTGTTTTGGACTCAGGTCACATTCAATGTGGTTCATTAGGAGGATTTACGCCATCAGGGACCTTACTTAGCTAATATGCAATATTCTCACATGCTTCAAGGATTCCCAGAGAATGGGAAGGGATCCAGTCAATCACACATTGCTCTAAAAGGCTGCAGCTGGTGGTAACCCAGCTGAAGTAACACTTCCTCTTACATTTCATTGTCAAAGCCAGTCATATAACTCTGCCCACCTTAGAGAGGGTGCAATCCATGCCCAGAAAATGCCACTAATGATTTCTATACACACATATCTGCTTTCTGCATGTCCTGACTACAAATTACTAAACTATATTTTATGAAGAAATATTACTTTATTCCCAATATCACTACCATGTTTTATGTAACTTAATGAGAATCTGATTGTAGGCTTAGCAATTTTTGTTCTGAACAATTTGAAATATAGTTTTATAACAAACTAGAGGCCCAGTACATGAAAATTCATGCACTCGGGGTGGGGGGTTCCTCAGCCCAGCCTGTGCCCTCTTGCAGTCCGGGACCCCTCGCTCCTTACTGCCCGCCTGCTTGCTCCTCTTTACTGCTCCACTCACTGCTCCTTAGTGCTGCCTTGGAGGTGGGATAGGCTCCTGCCACCGCTGCTGTGCTCACTTGGCTTCTGGCTGAGTGGCACTCCCCCTGTGGGAGCGCACTGACCACCAGGGGGCAGCTCCTGCATTGAGCATCTGCCCCCTGGTGGTCAGTGCATGTCATAGCAATTGGTCATTCCGCCATTTGGTTGATTTGCATATTACCCTTTTATTATATAGGAATATTAAGAATCATTATTACCTTTTGTAAGTAAAAAAAGCTTTTCTCCTACAACATACATTTTATGGAGGGTAGAAAATTTGCACTGCATACACAAAGGAAACTTTTTGGTCTCTATCTGTTCACTTTCTCCTATTCACAGGAAGAAAAGTGGCTCTAAAGAACAAGATCCTGGTACCATTGCCTAGTTTAACTAGGTTAATCTGTTGATGGTAATTGTTCTACTACTAAGCTTTTAATTTTCTCTCTCTCTGAAGTGTTTACTTACAAGGAGTGTATGTATGCCCCCTCTGCCACTTCCTATGTATTAACTTCTTCCTTTGTATTAAATTCTTCTCATACTGTAAAGATGCTGGATTTTCTGCCAGTGACCGAATGAGTATAAAACTTCAATTTATGCTGAAAGGTGCATGAAGCTGAATTTTTGGCCTCTAGTTCCTGCTACATTCATTATATAATCTGGACATTCATTAATCCCTACCTATCTCCTGTTCCTATTTTCGATTGACACAGTACTCAGGAGTTATGGTTATTTAGCCTGACCCAGAATAACCAAAATGTGGCAAGCAAAAACAAAATCCTTACAAATAGGGATATATTTGGAAATTAAGGGACCAAATAACACATAGAAAAGACAAAATACCTTTTGTGATATAATAGTAGGTTTCTGCAACCCTGAATCTGGTTTCAGTAGATTCGTGACTTAGAAACATGGGCTATTAGCAGTGGAAAATCAAGCATAATCTCACTACACTCCTGACACAATCTGACCTTGTCTTACATTGAAGATAAGGCTGAGACCATAGTCATTTACCTTCACTGGAGGTCCACACACAGCAAAACTGGCAGAGCTACTATATACAAGTTCTGTCTACAAGCTTAAATTTCAATGGACATAAATTCCTCACAGACCACAGAGCTCTAGTCATAAGTTATCAGCTATTAACATATTTCTATATAACAAACTACCCAAAGTCAATGGCTTAACACAGTAACTATTGAGGTTTAATGTGAATCTGTAGGATTTTGGAAGTTTTCCTGGGAGGCCTCCCTGGTTTCAGTTATGTCTGTATCAGTACGGGTCAGACAGATCTCTGCTGATTTTGACTGGGTTTTCTCAGATGTTTGGGGATAGGCTGGTCCATGATGGACTCTTCTCTCTCAGATGCATCTCTTTCCCCCTCCAAGTAAGTGGGATTGTTCTCATAATAGAGGCAGGTTCAAGTGATCAAGTGACTCAGAATTGTACAATTAATCCCATAGCATTCTATTAGACAAAATAAGTTATAAAGCAAGCCCAAATTCAAAGAGAGGAAAAAGGAAATCTACCACTCTAGTTCTAGAAAGAAATTGAAAAATCAAAGTATGTGAATATAGTGAGGAGTGAAGAATTTTGGTCATTTTTCAGTCTTTCACTTTTAAACTTTAATGTACTAAAAACATTACTGCAGTTGTCCCGCTGCAACTAATTTCACCTAAGAACAAAGAGAAAACTAAAGATTATAACTTCTAAGATTCATGTGGTTTTCTACTGACTTCTAGACAATAATCTCAAGTTCCATAGTCATGGTTAATTAATTAAGCTCTGACAAAGGCTTTTGATTTTAGAGACCTGGGCATTGCAGCCATCATAGTGGAATGATTATTTTTGTCAGCCAGCTGAAAAGCAGAGAATCTTTTTTTGATTGAGATATAATTCTTAGGTTGAATAGAAGGAAAGTAACACCATTATTAATTATTATAAATTTTAATTCTCCAACATTAATATTCAGGTTTGCTCAGAATATCAGTGAGAAATCACATTAGTTTTTTGTTTGTTTTTAAATAATATATTTTTTCATATTTTTTATTGATTTTTAGAGAGAGAAACATTGATGTGAGAGTAAAACATTGATTGCCTGACTCCTGCATGCCCCCTACTGGGGATTGAGCCAGCAACTGGCATGTGCCCTGATTAGGGATTGTAAAGCAACCTTTCAGTGCAGGGGATAATGCTCGACCAACTGAGCCATACTGGTGAGGGTGAAACCATATTAGTTTTAAAAGTAAGTTCAATCTTGCTTTCAGAACAAGAACAGTGAGATGTTGAAATCAAATTAAAGAAAATGGCCCTAGCCAGATTGGCTTAGTGATAGAGTGTTGGCCCACAGACCAAAGGGTCCCAGTTCCATTCCAGTCAAGGGCAGGTACCTTGGTTGCAGATTGCCTGGCCCTGGTTGGGTGCATGCTGGAGGCAACCAATGAGGGTGTCTCTCTCACCTCAATGTTTCTCTCTGTCTCTCCCTTCCACTCTCTCTAAAAATCAATGAAAAAAATAAATAAATGAACAAATTAAAGGAAATAAAGTCACACTTATGTACATTATTTTATTAATAGACTAGAGGCCTGATGCATGAAATTCATGCACTGGGGAGGGGGGGTCCCTCAGCTTGGCCTGCAACCTCTCGCAGTCCAGGACCCCTCAGAGGATGTCCGACTGCTGGCTTGTGGCTAGATGGTCTTCTGCTGCTGCACAGCCTGCTGCTTGAGCTTCAGCAGCTGCTGCAGGTGCATGGTCTGGGCCACCACAGTCTGTCCTGCGAACACAATTGAGTGGGTGAGTCAAGCGCGGAGGCAGGCTCACCCTGAGTTCCCTGTGCTTCCCTGAGTCACTAAGTTGTTCAGACGGACTGCCTTTTACAGAGAACGGACTGTGATTGGGCCTAAGCCAGCAGTCACACATCCCTCTCTTTCCAGGACCCCTCAGGGGATGTCTGACTGCCTAAACTGGCAGTCAGACATCCCCAAGGGATGTAGCAATATGCCAAGTGGCAGGTTGCCAGGGAGGAGCCCAAATTGGGGCCAGGTGCTATGCCACTTGCGCTCATCTCAGCCCACTGCACCTACTGCCGCCGCTTGGTAGTGCTGCCGCAGAGTCGGGAAAGGCTCCTGCCGTGGCAGCTGTGCTCACCAGCCTTTAGCCCAGCTTTTGGCTGAGCGGCGCTCCCCCTGTGGGAGTGCACTGAACACCAGGGGGCAGCTCCTGTGTTGAGTGTCTGCCCCCTGTTGGTCAGTGCGCATCAACACGACCAGTCATTCCAGTCATTCTGCCGTAATGGTCACTTAGGCTTTTATTATATAGACTAGAGGCCCAGTGCATGAATTCGTGCACTGGTGGGGTCCAATAGGCCTGCTCTGATGAGGGCCAATCGGGGGTTGGGCTGGCTGGGGTGAAGGGCTGTGGTTGTTTTGGTTGTTCAGTCGTTCTGCCATTAGTTCACTGGGCCTTTATTATATAAGATTAGTCAGCTCAGATAGCCATAACAAAATATCATAAATTTGTGTGGCTTAAACCACAGAAATGTATTTTTCTCACAGTGCTAGAGGCTGGAATTTGGGGTCAGGGTACCAGCATAGCATCGTCCTATACACCAGAATGTGGTGGATCAATTACCAGTCAGGGTACATGTTCAGGTTGCAGATTCAATACCCAGTCCAGGAGTGCAGGAAAAAAAAGGGAACAATGTTTATCCCTCTCTCCCTTCTCTCTGAGCTCAATTAAAATGAATAACAAAATAATGTTCTATAAGTATAGTTTTAACAGGGAAGACATTAGTGATCTATGAAGTGAAAAACTCGTAACATACAGCATGACCCCATTTTTTTAAAAAAAATATTTATTGATTTTAGAGGAAGAGAGAGGGAGAGATAGATAGAAACTTCAATGATGAGAATCATTGATCAGATGCCTCCTGCACATCCCTACTGAGGATCAAGCCCGAAACCTGACTGGGAATCATATCATGACCTCCTGGTTCATAGATCAATGCTCAACCACTGAGCCCCACCAGCTGGGCCCCATTTTTATCAATACCAGGCACATGAGGTACATTGGCAAGATCTCACTCCTAGACTAAAATCTGAAATTGCTCAAACTCCTTTGCAGCTAGGTTTCTGGATATGAATTCTTTTCTGCCAATTGGATGCACTTGCACAATATTTTGAAGGCAGAAGTGGGGCAGAGGCATCTTCCCGCTGTTTGGGCTGTTTGCTGCTGGTGACCATGTTTGCAGAGATGTGGAGGTTTTTGCAGCGGAATCCAGGCTGTGCACAGGCAGTTGTGCAGAGGCAGTGCCCAGTGACCTGTTTTGTGGGAGCTGGAGGGCACTTGCGGGGGCAGCAGTTTCCTGATCCCCGGGTCACAGCTGTGCCAGTGTGTCCTAGAATTCAGTTGTGGCTGAGGGGGCAGCTCCTCCCGCTGGCCAGGGAGTCTTTCCTGGGGGCCCAGCCTAATACCCACTCCTCCAGCTATCCGATGATTTCCCAAGCACCAATTCCCTGTGCTAAATTCTTTCCTGCCTAAAATAGCAAAAATCTAAAAACATTTCGGATCCTCTACTTTCAACGAAAACAATGCTGCACAGACTCAGGTATGAGAAGTGGGTGAGTTGTTGCAGAAGGCTCCCCTCTTTGAGTCTCAGCTTCCTCTTCTGTAGAAGGGAGACCAAAGATTATCTGTTCATAGTTACTGAAGACCATGGAAGCTGTGTTTCCCGAAGATGGCCTCAACATTTCCCATCCCTCCTGTGGCCTTGCCACTTTCCACCACGTCCTCTCTCTTGAAGCAGGGCTGATCTCTGACGCCCTGGTAGCCAGTTCACTGGTTGCCCGCAGAATTCTAAGGCCAAGGCCTAAAAAGCATGAGGCTGCAGCCCTGCCCACTCTGACAGGGTTTCTAGCTCCTGCCCTACCTACACCACTCGGGGCTCTGGCTGGCTCAGAACCTTGTCCTCCTGGCTCGCTTCCCCTCCGGTTGGTGTCCCAGTGCCTCACTGCACACCATGGCCCACTTTCTGGTGCTGCTGGGCCCAGCAGGCAGGGTAAGAGCCCAGGTTGGGCCTTGCGCGTCCTGGCTCCTGTGTGCTGCTGCCCCTTGCACCCCTCGGCTCCTATTCCTGCTGCTGCTCCAACTGGGACCAGACACCTGGGTGCTGTGAGTCGCCCATGGGGACTAGAGGAAAGCCTCCCCACTCCATCCCAGACTCTGATGCCCTGATCCCAGGTCCACTTCCACCAAAGGCGAGCTTTGCTTGTGCAGCTGCCCGAGACCAAGCACCTCCAAGGTCCCCGGACCCCAAATTTCTGCCAGCCAAGGCAGTTGGCCAGCTGGCCCCACCCTGATAAGGGTGTTACAGGCGATCCAGCCCGGATCAGGCTGGTTGTTCTGGTCATCTGGTCGTTCTGCTGTAACGGTCACTGGGTTTTTATATACATAGAAGATAATGGAGGATGTGGAGCCCCTAAGAGACTTAAAGTAGAAAGGGAGATAAGATTATGAAAAAAATCAAATAAAATTATGGTCACAGGGAAAATTCTGATACAAAAAAGCATTCAAAACTGCAGGTACAGTCTATAATGAGTGCAACTGGGAACCCTCAGCTTGAAAACAGAGACAGGCAACTGAAGGAAATTCAGAAAGATTTCAGAAGGGAGGACTAAGAAGGTCAGTAAAATACTTCAATCAACATTTGATTATTTCAAGGTAATTATTGTCATTGTGTGATAGTTTTGTTTTGCTTTTCGGTAAGAAAGCATATCTATATATTTCTAGGGGGAATATGGTCAGAAAATTTATGGAGTTAAATCTCTAAAGAGGACACACTGAAGATAAATCATCCTAAAAAGACCCATAATAGATGAAACAATAACAATGCTGGTCTAGGTTATATTCTATGTAGAATTCTACAATATGATGATCATAGGGCTGATGTGATTTCATAGCTCACCATGGAACACACTTCAAGGGAGAATCTAGAGAAATATCATTGAAAAACAAATGTTTGGGTCCAAGAGCAAAGGGGTAAAAAAGGAAAACAGACACTATAACCTAGCCATGCACATGGTAAAGAAAAAATCAATAATCTAAAAAACACATGAAATATTTAAAACCTAAATTGGCCTACTGTAATGATTAATAGAGTACAAAAGACATAAAACATATTAGGAGCACATTCCCCTCTATTACATAGAAGTGATGAGTAAAAGTAATTCAACTACTATATGAAATAATATCAGTTACATACACATTGGAAGTTGCAAAAAAATGAATAAAACTAAGATATTAATAAATATATATTTCAAAAGAAATGTTTCTATTCACTTGGATCCTGAGGATATTTTCTCAGAAAAGAAATATTGACAGGATGAAAAATGGCGGAGGCTTAGACGGACGTGTTGGTGCTTTATCCTGGAGCAGATAGGGGCGAGCAGCTGAAACGGGTAACAATCAGCCCGATCAAGCTGGGGAGGTTCAGCTGAGAGGCAGTCTGCAGCCAGGAAAGACAGAGAACTCCTAAGAAATGCGGATGGTTAGAGATTGAGGCTGAAACCTCCCCCTGGGCGCCAGCGCAGCGGCGAGACCGCGCCATCTTGGGTTGCGGCTACCGGTTACCGGCATCCAGAGAACGGCTACTAACCCAGCGCCTACCTCCCAGAGGCAACGACTCGCAAGCAGCGCGACTACAAGAGCCCAGCGGAGACCTGCATCCCTCCACAAAAAGGTCAGACTTACCCCAAAGGTGCGGTTTGCAGTTCAGGTTGGAGCGAGGAACGCGCGCACGCGGGCGCAGGGGGAAATCTGCGCACTCCAAAATCCGCGCACATAGAGGCCAGGGCAATCCGCAAGTGGGGAGGGCTCCCGCAGGGCTGCTGCCAGAAGGTAACACTATAAATGAGCCCATAATTGGACTGGATGCAAAAAAGGGCTACCTCAGAGTTTCCCTGATAACCGGCTACTTGTTGCCAGGGGCTTGAGCGCGCGCAGACATAACGCGCAGACATTTCGCGCAGTTCTGGAGGGTGGAACCCTGCGAGTTCGAACAGCTTCCCAGGCTCTTGTTTACACACTTCCTCTTACTTCTGGGAGTTTGATTGTTGACCCCATTGGATGTGATTGCCCAGTTGGGGTCACTAGCAGAGCTTGTAGGGGAAGATTGTTTTTGGGGAGCCGGGGAAACAGAGCTGGGAGTGGCGCCTGCGGAACCAGCTCTGGGCGGAGCTGGTTCAGGTACAATACAGAGCTCCTGGTTGGAGAGAACTTATAGCCTCGGAGGTCAATCCAGAAACACTGCCACCCCGTGGCAGAGCCATGAACTGACTCTTCTGTAAATACAGATA
>NW_005871843.1:101016-117603 GCF_000147115.1 Myotis lucifugus | reverse complement strand
GCTCAGCCTAGCCTGCACCCTCTCAATCCGGGACCCTCGGGGGATGTCCGAATTCCAGTTTAGGCCCCATTCTGCAAGAATGAGGCCTAAACTGGCATTCAGACATCCCTCTTGCAAGCCGGTATCACTGGCTCCTAATCGCTCACCTACCTGCCTGCCTGATCGCCCCTAACTGCCTCTGCTTGCTGGCCTGGCTGCACCCTAACTGCCCCCCTGCCAGCCTGGCCACCCCCTAACTTCCCCCCGCTGGCCTGATTGCACCTAACCGCCTCTGTTCAGCCCCCGCCACCATGGCTTTGTCTGGAAGGAAGTCGAACATCCAGAAGATGTCTAATTAGTATATTACCCTTTTATTAGTATAGATGTGACCAATTCATGATAGGAGGCAGAATGGAACTTAGATATTTGTTAAGTTAGAAACTCATAGGCAAAGAAGGGATTTTTAGTACAGCATGGTCATTCCCAGGAGAAAGAAATTTAGAGAGTCTGCAAAGTGTACATTATTGGAGTTCAAGAGATTGGGACAAAGAGAAATTCAAGGCTATGAACCCAGATTTGTTAGCCAGTGAAAGAGCCCTAGAGGTGTGTGCCAGTTCAGCAGCTGCTTTAGTACATTTTTGGTAGAAAACTCTTCACCTGAACAAATGACACTAAGACTTAAGAGTGGACTCTTAAAAATATGGGCACTTTGTGCCCTGGCTTGCGTGGTTCAGTTGGTTGGGTGTTGAGCTGTGCACCAAAAAGTTGCCAGTTTGAATCCTGGTGGGAAATGTGCAGTTTTGCTCTCACATTGATGTTACTCTCTATCTCCTTCTCCATTTCTCTCTCTCTGAAAATCAATATATATATATAATATGAGCACTTTGTTCACAAAAGGAAGAGGAGGCCTATCTTCAGTTTGAGTGTCAGGAATCCAAGGTTCAAAGGAGAAGTGAAAATCAAGAAGGATATTAAGGATGAGGGATCAAACCTAAGGGTATAATAGAAGTCAAAAGTATATCCTGGTACTGCAGGTGTCACTGCTATAAACTTCAAAATTTGATAGGAAGACAAATATTCAAATACCACACTTTAAGAAAGGAGATCATAAGACTATCTTCGATTTCTCCAAAAAATATTATATATAACCATTGAAGAATCATAAATACCTTTTGAATGGGAGATTTCTTCTAATTTATATTCAGATAGGATTTTGGTAATAGATTAAAATAAATAACAGATTGAGATGCATTTTTGCAAGAAAAATTCACAGTCTTTCTCCTTCACTACCTCCCTTCCTCCCCCTTTTCCCTTCCTGTTCCCCTATTTCTCTTCCTCCAAGTAAATACACCTCTCATGTAGTTTTTACTAGTAATGGCCACAGTAAGGTGGCTCTAAAGTGTACTGGAATAATTTGGATGGTTTACTGGCTCAATGGGCTACCTATTTTATTTTCAAATTTTTATATGGGAATATGACTAGTGCATTGATACTCTGTTGTGTCTCTAATGTAACTCTTTGGAAAATTGGGTTCCCATGGGAGACTTGAGGTTACATAGGTTTAACTCTGTAAGTACAAACAATGTATCCATTTAAAAGGAAGGAAGACAGTCCAACCTGTGGCTGCTGATAGACATTCATCTCCACCAAGGCATCTGAATGAAATATATATAACAGCAAATGAGTAGAATATGAAATTGGAAAAGGCGGGGCTTTATACTTCAATTTTATTAGACTTAATAAGGGATTTTTTTTTACTTTATCTCTTTGAAATTGTGTGAGGAGCTTAATTTTATACATAGGTATAGATTTGAAGACTTTTTATATTTCTGGCGGTGTATTACAACTTATGTTGACATTTGGGCTAGTTACCCAATCTCAGCTCAGTTATACTGAACAAAATGGCTGAGCATAATTTAAGGTGGAAAATAAAATAAGCAGCAAGATTTTAGTTAATAATAAAGTATATATTTAATTTAATTTATTAATGTCTTATTCTGAACCATTTCAAAGATTTCTGGGGGGAAAGCAGAGATTTTTACCCTGGATCCTAGGGAAACACATAAAGGAGCATTTAGTGTTATGAGGAAACATTTCAATAAAAAATAGGCTCAGGCAAGCATAAGCTGGGCTGGGTGCTGCTAAGGGGAAAAAGCACACACAAATATTGGTTGTTCATAGATGTGACTATTAGGTTCAATGAGATAAGGGAAAAAAGGTCTGGGAAGTTTTGGAAAAAATGCTTGATAGAGAGAAGGGAACTTCCACTCCACTCCAGGGAAAAAACAGGTTTGAAGTATCCTTTATGGTCCCCTGCTTATTTCTCCTCGTCAAAGTGCACAATACTTTTATGTGGGGTCAATGTGTAAAAGGTCTCTGACTTAGGCTTTGGCTCGCTGTCTTTCTCTTCAAGCTGCCTCCTTCATGCAGTGTGCATTCCCCTCACGGGTCAAGAATTTTCAGGCAGACATTTCCTACTCTATGGAGAAGTCCTAAAATTTCTCAGTTCCTCATACTATTACTGAGAGGGTTGATGAGGTATATTATATTATTTTGTAAAGAATGTTGCCAGTTAATTTCAGAAGCGAATTATCTTAACAAAAGGATACTGGAGTAAACTATGTCATTATGAAAATACTAGAGGCCCAGTGCATGAATTTGTGCACCAGTGGGGTCCCTCAGCCTGGCCTGCAGGATCAGGCTGAAACTGGCTCTCCAACATTCCCTGAGGGGTCCTGGATTGCAAGAGTGCACAGGCCAGGCTGAGGGACCCCACTGGTGCACGATCGGGGCCAGGGAGGGACACAGGAGGTTGGCCAGCCAGGTAGGGATCACAGGAGGGCTCCAGGGTGTGTCCAACCCATTTCACTCAGTCCTGATTAGCTGGATCCCAGCAGCTAGCTAACCTACTGGTCAGAGCATCTGCCCCCTGGTGGTCAGTACATGTCATAGTGAGCACTTGAGCAGCCTTAGCATATCATTAGCATATTAGGCTTTGATTAGTTGAATGGATAACCAGACAACCAGACACTTAGCATATTGGGCTTTTATTATATAGGACTAGAGGCCTGGTGCATGAAATTCGTGCATGGGAGGGAGGTGTCCCTCAGCCCAGCCTGAACCCTCTCCAATCTGGGACCCCTTGGGGGATGTCCGACTGCCAGTTTAGGCCCGATCCTCTGGGCCTAAACCGGCAGTCGGACATCCCTCTCACAGTCCGAACAACTGGCTCCTAACCACTCGCCTGCCTGCCTGCCTGATCAGCCCCTAACTGCTTCTGTCTGCCAGCCTGATCGCCCCCTAATCGCTCCCCTGCCGGACTGATTGACACCTAACTGCTCCCCTGCCAGCCTGATCACCCCCAACTGCCCTCCCCTGCCTTCCCAGTCATACACAATTGCCCTCCCCTGCCGGGATAATGACCCCCAACTGCCCTCCCTTGCCGACCTAATCACCCACAACTGCCCTCCCCTGCTGCAACCTACCTCCTCCACCAGGACCCGCCTCCTCCACGCAAAGCAGCGAAGATGTGACCGGCCTCCTCCGCACTGTGTGTTGCTGCAGGACCTCCAGGCCCCATTGTGCAGAGTGGTTGTGCAGAGTGGTTGCCAGGCCCCACCTCTGCTCTTGTGGTGGCCATCTTGTGACGGCCATATTGTGACGACATCGCGTGTGAAGGCCACATAGGCTTTTAGTAGTAAAAGCCTGGCTTGTGGCTTCATACCCATGCCAGAGCAAGGCTTCTTTTCCCCCTTTTAAAAAATGAAAATGGAAATGAACAGAGGAAGTGGCTATTATGTGGCCACGCTTCTGTCTGGAAAGCACACCTCTACGTGAGTCTCCTCCGCTTTGACTGGCAGTCCAAGGTCTGGGCTGGAGGCAGCGGGATGCACAGAGTACCCAGTTTGTGCTCCTCCTCCCCGCCGGCTGCCAGAGACACCTTTCGCTTAGAGATCTTCAGCCTCATGGCCTTTGCTATCTCAAGCATCCTTTTCTCACTGAGCTTCAGGTCCCTCTGTAACAATGTCATGGTCAATCTGGAAGTCGTTTATATGCAAGGCGAGTACGATCACATATGCAATGATCTTTGCCTTCATGGAATCGGAAATTAAGTTGCGTAAACTGTCATTGTTGTAGGTCACGCAGGTGAAGTGCTTCAGCAGTTTGGTGGTGATGATGTATGGAACTCCAGGTCCCAGGGCACTTTTCCGCTTAATCACTTTCTGTGCTCGAAACTTGATGAGTGTGTCCAGAAACCATATGCATCGGGCCTGGCGGTCTCGGCTCTCCTCACTTGATGGCAAAGACTTCAACGCTTCTATGACAGAGGAGCAGTGGCTATTCTCTTCGATCATCTTCAGTATTTCTTCTGATGTGACATTCCTGAAAGCTTCAGATGGGCTCCGAAGAGCTTCATACTCCACAGGGGAAAGAAGGTCTTCAAATTTATACACGTCTTCAGGCTTGGCTGCATCCGCGTGGCAGGGAGGAAGGCAGAGGGAGTCGTCTTGCAAGTTATCGTGGAGGGCATCATTGACCAGAGCGGTCACACCCTTTGTATCAATAATACTCTCTGCGGCTTTAGCTACTGCACCATTCAAAGATTCATTGCCAACTCTGTTCATTCTCCTGGAGTTCAGGATCATCTATTCTAACCAACTGGATGTATTACATATTCCTACCTATCAATGTCAGGTTTGGCCATGTGATTGGCTCCATCCAAGAATAGTGAGGGATAATGACTGTGCCTCTTCTAGCAAAAAATTAAGAGCCTTCATGTGGTGATTCATTTTTTTTCTTTCTTTTCAATAAGCCTGATAATATTCTTACTCCTCAGTCTGGATTCTGAAGAAATCGGAACACAGGAAACACACAGCCAAGCCATAGCTGTTATATAATGTCAGCTTGTTCTTATTGTACTAAGCCATTAAAATTTTGGGTGTGCTTGCAACTGTAGCATACTATAGAGAAAGGTGACTAATAAATCAATATAATTAGGGTACTTCAGTAAGCAATCTAAAATGTGTGGCATTAGCTCTGGGACTGAAGAGTGTACATTTAACCAACTATAATTAGAGCCAAGAAAATGGAGACTCATTCTCTGCAGTGGCAAACATTTCTTATTAATAACTGTACCTAATGAGCTTGTAACGTGGGAAAACCCATTTTGGTGGTGTGATTTAGTTTTTGTGACTGAATTTAACATATATATATATATATATATATATATATATATATATATAATATATAAGAAAGAGACAAGCTCACAAAAGAATTGGCTAGTTTGCAAATGAATTAAAATGATTAAAATGGAGTTAAAAAATTCTTGACCTACAAAGTTAGAAAATGCAACTGGTTTTTCTTTTCTTTTAACCATAGAAAAGAAAAATAAAGCCTGATTTATACAAATTTCCACAAAATTTCAACTTAATGGCAAGACCAAATCAAAGATAAGCTATACAATTTATTTTAAAGCATCTAAATTGGTTAATATAGCATCCATTAAATTATTTTAATTGGACAAATGGCTTGAAAGAAAGAAACTAAAGTTTTGGGTCTTCCATAGGAGACCTGATAAATTCAAGTTGCCCTTACTTAAATCTAAAGAAAAAGGCATTTTTTATAAAGAGCTATGTGTACAGCTCTGGGGAAAGGCTAAATGGTATCAAATAGGTCAGGAGCTGATCATGTTTTTCAGTGTTGTAGTTCCAAAAGCGCTATGCGTCATGTTGAAAATGAAAGCCTTCTAGGGAGCAGGGGCCTAATCAAGTGTATTCAACACGTCCTAAGTAAGGGGGCACTTATGGCAACTACACAGAAGAACTTCAGAGTTGCTGTGGAACAGTGATTATTGAGCACTTCACACTCTTCCATTTTATAAATTGTAGTATTTACTGGAGTTACTCTGGCCCTTTCCACTATATAAAAAGATTGTAGGGGAGGCAGATAAATTCAAGCAAAGCTATACCCAGAGCTGGTGCAAAGATAATCACCGAACCTAATTCCATGATTGATGTTACACTTGGGGAGAGGATGAATGTGCTTAGATTGTGGAAGGAAAGGTAATAAATATTTACACCCAAAATGTGAACTCTTAAAGATTGTATTCCTGTAAAAATGTTGATGGCTCCTTCCAAAGACACAGATTAAACATCTCTGCCACATTGATATGAGGCTTGTCATATGGCTTGTCTTGGCCAGTGAAATATGTGTGTAGTTGACATGTGCTACCTCTATGCAGTTATATTGCATGACTCAGCCATTTATTTATCTGTGATATCAGTCTAATAATGTGCTGAATGGTGTCTGTATCCTCATTGACGATCCTAACTAAAGAGGATATAGAGAAGAACCTAAGATGACTTACAACAAACATGTAATGGAAGCAGGAAATAAATCTTTGTTTTTGTAAGCCACAGATATTTGGGATAGTTTGTTACCACAACATCACCTAATAAAACCTAACTAATACAGTGAGTTGGTGCAATTAAATAAGAACACCACTGTGGCCTCTTGTCTAAGTTGATTTCTCCAGTTCAAATAGCAATAACAAAGGAGGTAATCAATTTAAATCCAATCTAATACAGACGTCTATATATTTTTTGGTTGAGAACTTGGAAAATCTTCTTATACCACCTTTTTTATTCCTTTCTTTGTCCCAGACACTCTGTTAAGTATTTCATATGTGTTATCTCATTAAAACTCACCAACCTCTATTGCTCTCCCATTTAAAGATAAGGCACCTAAATAGAAGTTATGCAATATTTCCAATGTTGCCTGGATAGTAAGTGGCTCTGGTCCTGTATAGCCAACCACTATTCTCAAGTACTCAGGATAGACTTTCCCCTTTAAGACTTTATCCCTAACTCTTAACCTCTGACAATAACCAGTGCTCACTATGTGAAGTTGACATATTATTTATTTATTTATTTTTTTAATATATTTTATTGATCTTTCACAGAGAGGAAGGGAGAGAGATAGAGAGCTAGAAACATCGATCAGTTGCCTCCTGCACATCCCCCACTGGGGCGCCCGCAACCCAGGCACATGCCCCTGACCGGAACCGAACCCGGGACCCTCCAGTCCGCAGGCCGACGCTCCATCCACTGAGCCAAACCGGCTCCGGCTGACATATTATTTAAAATATGTTTACAATGACCCTCTGCCCTGACCAAATATCAGAACATGCTCTGGTCACATATTTTTTGGTAAAGAGTCTTTAAAATGACACTGTTCCCTAAACTGAGTAACTTGAAGCAACAAGCAACAGTAAAGTAATTTACCTTTCTATTTGCTTCCTATGACAGAGGGTTTATCACTGTTACCTTCTAAACCTAAGACCAAGCAAACCCTTGTAAGTCAATTCAGCCAGTTTTCTCCCTCAGACTAGGCAGCCACCTAAGGAGAGAACCTCCAACCGCTGTGGCAGAGATGAATATGGCAGATGTTTTCGCTTTGGATAGACTAAAACTGAAAACTGAAAATCACTGCAGCGTTGCTTCCTGCCTTTCCCGAATTGTTCTTTGTATAAACATGTATCACCCAGAAAACTTATATAAAACACAATGCAGCTGCATCTTACAATCATCTTTACAATGCAGGTGGAATAGTAGGAAGCGTATCAGATTTGAAATTACCCATTTATTAACTTTAGAGTCTCAAAATCCTTGAGAAATTTGTCCTTTTGTTTATTATTTTATTTAGGCATTTGTCCTTTAAAAAACAGTTTTAGAGTTTGTGTCTTTATCTGCCAAAGAAGAGTAATATTTCACATATTTGTACTGTTTAAATTAAAGCAACTACAAATAAGGTGATATATTGATCAGAATAGGCTAGGTTATGCTCTGTTAACAACTTTCGAATCCCATCAGCTTAAGATAGTACAAGTTTATTTTTCTTTGCATGTGCAACTTGTGGTTGGTGAGAGGTAGGGGCAGAGGACTGACCCACAGTCACACAGTCGCTACAGATACCACCGTCCTGTAGCTGCATTATCTGGCATTTCTGACCTTCCTCACTTTGGCCAGTGAAGAGAGCACTAAAGGGTCTCACCCCAGAAATTATATGCCTCTTTCCAAAGTGACAATATCACTTCTGATCACAGATCATAGCTCCAACTAACTGTAAGAGTACAGAGAAGCAAAACCTCCCGATGTTCCCAGAAGGAGATGAGAAAAATAGATAGATGAGTTCTTAAAGACTCTTCTATAACTAATATGGTACATACATGCCATATGTTTATACCAGACACTATCAGTTTAAAATCATATTATCTGAATAATATTTTTATCTTTGCATTTTGTTTTGCCCTCCCCACACAACCATAAACTGAAATAAGTTTCGTTGTTAAGGTTTTTAACAAACTGGAGTATTAACTAAGCACATATGAGCATTTCCAAAATTTTCTGAGGATACATTGTAAGTTTTTTAAGAAACATAGGCTCATGAATGTGGCTAGACTTGAACATTGACTAATTCAAAGATATTAAGGGAGAGAAGACATATAGTGCCACAGGGTAATCTCTAGCAGAGGGTCAAAGTAATTAAATTTGCTGATATTTAAAATTCTTTAGTTTCAACTATTTCACCTTATGGCCCTGTCTCATAACTAATTAGAATTTGAAGTGTTGATTTGGTTTCTATTAGCATTTGCAATTTGAAATATCAAAAGTTATATACCAGATAATTTCAATGTTATAAAGCTTTATTTTGATCATCCTATATAATAAAAGCTTAATATGCTAAGTGTCTGGTCATCCAATCACCTGTTCAAATAATCAAAGCATAATATGATGATATGCTAAGGCAGCTCAACTACTCACTATGATATGCACTGACCACCAGGGGGCATACAACTGGTTGACCAGTCGCTATGATGTGTACTGAACACCAGGGGGCAGATGCTCCGACTGGTAGCTTAGCTTGCTGCTGGAGTCTGGTCAATGGGGACTGAATGAGATGGGATATCCATAATGCCCTCCTGCTGTCCCTCCCTGGCTGACCAACTTCCCGCGTCCCTCCCCAGCCCTGATGGTGCACCACTGGAGTTGCTCAGCATGGCCTGCACCCTCTTGCAATCCAGGACCCCTCGGGGGATGTCAGAGAGCTGGTTTCGGCCTGATTCTGCTCAAACCAGGAGCTGCCCCCTGGTGGTCAGTGCAATCCCACAGGGGGAGTGCTGCTCAACCAGAAGCCTAGCTCACTGCTGGCCAGTGCAGCGGTGGTGGCAGGAGCCTCCCCTGCCTCCATGGCAGTGCTAATGATGTCCAACTGCTGGCTTAGGCCCACTCCCTGTCAGTCAGACATCCTCCAAGGGCTCCCCGACTGCAAAAGGGTGCAGGCCGGGCTGAGGAACGGGACCCCCCCTCCCCCCCCCCAATGCATGAATTTCACGCACCTGGCCTCTACTTTTAATTATAATTGCTCTGGTGGCTAAATACTCTGTTTTCCAACTGCTTCACTCGTGGAGACTCTAAGTTTGACCTTACAATCTGATATTTATGTTTAAAAATCAGTTTGGTCTTTCAAAACTAAAAGGACTTGGTAGAGTCATTAAGACTATTGCAAGTATTAAAATTCTTTGTAAAGACTTTATCATCTTTTGATTGAACCATAAGGAAATTTTAAAGGTTGTTCTATTTTTACAGTGTGTTGGGGGGGGGGGGGAAGGGTGGTGGCATATATTTACAGAAAAGCATAGGTTTATATGTTCAATACTTTTTAGGATGTTTGTTGAACTTTAATAATTTTAATTGTTCAAGAAAAAAATAATTGTCCCTAAATTAAGTAATTTGGGTAACAAGAATAGATTTATCATGTATAGAATAACTTAATAGGGCAAGCTAGATGATAGTCATGAAGAAAGAGAGATCTTCCTGCCATTAAACAGCACATATATTCCAGATCTTCCTTGTTAAGAAGAAACATGAACATAGAATCAGAAATATAACACATTCAGCTATCATGTTTGGTGCCCCAAGTTGAAAAGAATCATTTTTTACATACTTAGGCCAGAAATTAGAATCTTAAGATGAGCAAGAAAACCTGAAATGTCTGGAGAGTGATAATAAAGAAAGAGAAAAGTCTTAAAAACATGAGTTCACTTAATGTCTGGTACCTTTGGTGAAGACTCAACAAATCTAGACACACAGATGTTTCTAACCAACTAAAAGTTATCACAAAATAAAGCCATACATTGACAGCAGCCAGCCTAACTATACTCAAGCTTAACTATACTCAGGCTTACAGCTAAAAGTGAGGACTGTTTCCTGGAAGTTACACTCTGAGTTTTAAAACAAATTTGACATTAAAGCTACTCAACTACCTGTATTGAGAGATAAGAAAAGTAAAAATATGCTACCCTACTGTGTTTAAAACAAATATTTTAAAATTATTTTAAAATAGCTACTCATTGTTTATAGTTTCTACAAGTCAACTAACAATTATACTACTTTAATAAATAGTTTATTTTGATAAAAACTAGGTCCTGATTTATCCTACATTTCATGAAAGAAATATAGCCTATCTGATGCATGAGATATTCACAACATTTTACTTGCTAACAAATATTTGAAGTGCAAGCACATATCCTAAGGAAATATCCAGGATTCAATCTTAATTCAAGAAATAAAATTTAAAAAGTGCTATTGTTTAATTTTATAATGTTATTTGTTTTAGCTGTTTCTTTACCCAAAGACAATGAAAATACTAATGCTCTACACTCAATGGCAATAAAATCCATCTTTACTAATCAATATTGAACAATTGAGTTTAATATAATGTAGTTGGGGAGGAGGCATGACTGTTGTTTCATATAATGTTGATCCCTGTTGTTTTTTTTCTTTATTCCTAGATTAAATTTTCTAATATGCTACCTAGTCATTTCAGGAAATAAAGTGATTACTTTTGCACTAGTAACCCAAAGATCAGCCTCTAGCCTTTCCTAGGACAAACTTTCTCTACTCTGTAAGAATGGAGCCATTTGAGCATCCCTGAGCTATCCCACTTGGCAGCTTTGTGCTCTTAGCTCTGCCATCAACACAACTGGTTTTGTTTCTCATCAACTTTACTCTTTCCATAAAATGTTGCACTGGCTGCAATTGAAGCATCCAAAGCAGAGGAAAGAACAGCCCTCCTTCAACACCAGAAACATTTCTTCCTTTCAAAGCCCCAAATATTCTCTGAACTAGTAATCAACAACTACTAAAGCATAAAGGGCCCCTGGAGTAAGTTTTAGGGTAAGTCATTACAATTGCTTAAGAATAACTGGTCCAGAAATCCCAACATGGCAGCCAGCAGGGCAGCAGTGAGGGACAGAGTGTGAGTGAGTAAAGGAGTGGGGTAGAGTGTGTAGACATGTGTGGTGTGTGTGGGGTTGAGTGAGGAAGAGTAAAACCTCCCAGGAGTCTCGTGGACTTGCAGATTAGGCTCTCCTGGACAAGGAGCCCCTGCTGCCACCACAGGCACTCCCAGGCTGGGCATGGCACTGGCAAGAAGTCCATGCCATCTTGAAGGGGAAGCAGTAAAAACTATGAGCCCAGCCTCACCAATACCCAGACTGGCCTCAGACACCACCCCAAACCCAAGCAGTAAGCCATTCACAAGCCATTACTCGCAAGGGATCACCTCCACACCCCTGCAGTGAGTGGCAAGCTACCTCACCATGGCTCCCAGACATCTGCAATGAGCATACACCAGAGAGACCTCCCAAGCTGCACCTCCCTACTTGGGCTCCTGGACCCCTCACTGCCATACCCATGTTGTGAGTGTAAGCCGGAGAGAACCCACATGCCTCTCTCTCCCAGGCCCCAGGACCATGCTCTATGAGTGAGCCAGAGACACTGGACATGACGCTGCATGCTGCCCAGGATCCAGGACCTCACTGCAAATGACTGAGTGTCCTAGGGTGCCTTACCCTATCACGGGCGCCAGGGCCACACAGTGAATTGCATGCCAGAAGGCTCTGGGACTTCAGAGGGAGTCACACACCAGAGGAAATGTGCACGTGCCCCCATTAAACCCAAGCATCTACAGTGGACAGTTGAGGGACCAAATCCATGGGGAAAGGGAGTACAACTCAGAGCAGAGACATGAAAGGCATTTGTCTCAAGTCAGATCCAGCCTCTGGGATGTGTCCTGCACAATTGGAACGGTTAGGGGCTTCAACTTCTCAGACCTCAATCAGGTTGCTCAGGGCTAGAAAGAGACAGCAACTCATATTACATAGAAACAAATACAAAGAGACAGAAAAATTAGGGAGACAAAGAAACAACCCCCAAAGAAAAGAAAAGGAGGCATCACCAGAATAGGAACTAAATGAAATGGAGGCAAGCAATTTGTCAGAGAAAGAATTCAGAGTCATTGTTATAAGGATGCTCAAAAGTGTGGATGAGAAATTCACCAACATGTGTAAAAATTAAGAGGAAATGAAGAATGACAGAGCTGAAATAAAGAACACAATGGAAGATTTCAACAGTAGACTAGTAGAAGATGAGGACCAAATCAGCAAGTTAGAAAACAGTGTAGGAAAAGCACCGAATCTGAACAGCAACTGGAAAAAAATAATAAAAAAGCAGCAGGAGAGATTAAGGGAGCTTTGAGACAACATGAAATGAAGCAACATCCGCATATAGGGGTGCCAGAAGAAGTAGAAGCTGAGCAAAAACAGAAAATCTATTTGAAGAAATTATGACAGAAAACTTCCCTAACTTGGAAAAGAAAAAGTCCACAAGCACAGAGTTTCAAACAAAACAAACCCAAAAAGACTTACACCAAGACACATCATAATTACAATGGCAAACGTTAATGACAAAGAAAGAATATTAAGGGCTGCAAGAGAGAGACAGGAGGTTATCTACAAGGGAAATCCCATTAGACTATCAAATGATTTCTCAACTGAAACACATCAGGCCAGAAGGAATGGAATAAAGTATACAAAGTAATGAACAGCAGGGACTAAATCCCAGAATACTCTATCCAGCAAGGCTATCATTGAAAATTGAAGGTGAAAACAGGCTAAAGGACTTTATTACAACCAAAATAGCAATGCAAGAAATCCTAAGGGATTAGTGAAAGAAGAAGGAATAGAAAGAGAAGGAGAAACACAGACTTCAAGAATAAAAATGGCAATAAACAAGTACCTATCAATAATAACCTTAAATGTAAATAGATTAAATGCTCCAATCAAAAGACATAGGGTGGCTGCATGGATAAGAAAACATGACCCATATGTATGCTGTCTACAAGATACTCATCTCAGAACAAAGGACTCACGCAGTCTGAAAGAGAAGGGATGAAAAAAATTCCTCAGGCAGATGGAAATGAAAAAAAGCTGGGGTAGCAATACTTATATCTGACAAAATATACCTCAAAGTGCAGGCCATAACAATAAATAATGAAGGCCACTTCATAATACTAAAGGGAATATATCTCTGGTAAACATATATGAACCTGATACAGGAGCGCCAAAATACATTAAAAAAAACCTTCTGAAAGATATCAAGGGAGAGTTTGACAGCAATACAATCATAGTAGCAGACTTTAATACCCCATTGACACCACTGGATAAATCCTCTAGACAAAAAAATCAGCAAAGAAACAGCAATCCTAAGCAACTCACTAGATCAGATGGAATTAATTGATATCTTCATAACATTTCAACCCAAAGCTATGGAATATATATTCTTCTCAAGTACACATGGGACATTTTCAAAGATAGACCACATGTTAGGACATAGGCTAAGTCGGTACAAATTCAACATGATTGAAATAATATCAAGCATCTTCTCAGATCACAATGGCATAAAATTAGAAATCAACTACAATAAAAACAATACAAAATTAAACACATGGAGGCTAAATAGCATGCTATTAAACAATGAATGGGTTACCAAAGAGATAAAAGAAGAAATAAAAAATACACTGGAAACAAATGACAATGAAAACACAACAATCCAAAATCTATGGGACACAGTGAAAGCAGTCCTGAGAGGGAAGTTCATTGCACTATAGGCCTACCTCAAAAAAAACAAGAAAAACATGTAATAAGTTATCTAACCCTATAACTTAAAGAACTAGAAAGAGAGCAACAACAAAAGGGCAGAGTAAGTAGAAGGAAGGATAGAATACTACTCAGCCATAAGAAAGACAATATAGTGACATTTGCAACAACATAGATGGGCCTTAAGAATATTATGCTAAGCAAAATAAGTCAGTCAGAAAAAGCTAAGAACGATATGATTTCACTCATATGTGGGATATAAAACTCAAACTTGTGGATAAAGACAGTAGTGCCATAGTTGCCAGAAGGAAGGTGGGGGAGGGAGGTTAAAGGGGTTAATATATGGTGCAGAAGATTATTTGACTTTGCACTATACAGTGCAATATACAGATCTTATATCATAGAACTATATATTTGAGACCTATATGATCCTATTAACCAATATGACCACAATAAATTTAATAATAAAAAAGATTACTTCTGAAATAGCAGCAACAAAAAGAAATACAGCAATCTAAGTTAAGTTTGATTCAGCAAAGTCACTGATGCATAATATAAAAGTATATAAACTCTGGAAGACAAAATCATAGGTTATTTTAAATGGAGCATTAGGGGATATGAGAAGTTTTGCATTATTTAATGGCAGGATACAAATATGAAATAAATCTAAGGAATCATAAAAATATAAAGTTAAATATTTTAAAATTTTAATATATAAACACAGTAATAGAAAAGAATAGTAATAGCAATAGAATGTGCAACCTGCATCCAACCACAGGGGAACAAAAGAAATCAAATACTTCAAATACTTCAAATATAGAAATGAAATACTAACAAAATAAAAAAGAAAAAATGATAAATTGAGAAAGAGAATATTGCAGAGATAAATACAAAAGCATAATAATCATTAAAAAATGAGAATGAGTTAAACCTCCTATTTTAAGGCAGATTCTCTAAGATTTGGAGATTGCCCATTTTGACATACACTGACTCACAAAGATCCATTAGTCCTCCTATATCTGTGTTTTACTTTCCACAATTTCAACCAGGATCCAAAAATACTAAATGGAGAATTTCAGAAATAAACAATTCATAAGTTTGGAATTGCATCTGTTCTGAGTGGCATGATGAAATCTTGCACCATCCTGCTCAGTCCAGCCCAGGACATAAATGACCCCTTTGTTCGGCTTACCCTCACTGTACATACTACCCACCCATCGGTCACCTAATAGCCCTCTGTTATCAGATGGATTAGCAGAGAGAAAGAAAGACCACATTTACATAACTATTATTACAATATATTGTTATAATATACTATTTCTTATTAATGGTTATGAATCTCTTACTGTGTCTAATATACAATTAAACTTTATCAGAGATATGTTTGTATAGGAAAAAACATAATACTGTGTATGGAGTTAAGTAGTATGGGGGGTTTCAAAGATCCACTGGGAGTCTTGGAACATATTCCCATGGATATGTCTACTATATTTGGATAAAAGTTAGAATAAAAAAAATAACCCCTCAAACGTTGATAGCAAGAAAAATGAATTTATAAGGACTTTGGTTAAACACATTGGATTGAAAACAAACCTCTTTCTAAAACCCCACTGAAATGAGAGTAAAGGAATAACAAGCTTCCACCAACAAGGCAGAAAATAAGAGAATGATTGATGCTGTTTGATAATCTTGGAGTTGGAAAGAAAAAGGGCGAATGGAAACTTTACAAAGCACATAAAACTTATACTTCAATTTATAAGAGTAATCCAGGGGGAAAAATTGTTGATTGATGTTACAGACTCTGGCTTCTCCAAGCACTCCTGCTCACACCTCGAACATTGGCAGGTCTTGCTCACGTCTGCCACTAAGAAAAGCCTTATATCTCCTGCCTCGTTCCTCAGTCTTTGTTTAGTACCTGGAAGAGGTCCATGGAAAAGAGCTATGAGCAGGTAGATTCAGACTTCACTGGGTCTAAAGTTCCTAGGATTCTAAAATGACTCACCAGCCATACTCAGCTTTTATAAAGTGACCTTAAGTTTGACTCTGTGTCATCCAGAGAGCCTCATCTAGTCTCTCATATCATTAAGAATTTCAAAATAAAAATAAAAATGAAAACTTTGAATGAAATCAAGGCAACAATGAAATAGTGCTCCAGTATTAACAAAGTATAAATACTTGATTTTATTATGATAGTTTTGTCCTGATGACTTTTCAAAATGTTGATATTTTTAAAAGATTTAAATTTCATTTAAATTCCTTATTATTAAGTTCAATTAAAATAATAAAATTATTAAATTTAAGCTCTATTATTACCAACTAGAGGCCCATTTCAGGAAGATTCCTGCAAGAATAGGGCTTCCTCGGGCCTATTCCTGCAAGAATAGGGCTTCCTGAGACTGGAGCGAAGCAGAGAAGGGAGCGAAGCCCCCCAAGGCGGGCTTTGCTCCCTTCTCCGCTGCCTCGCTCCCTCCCTTCACCGCTTTGCCCTCGGCTCCCTCCCTTCTCCGCCGCCTTGGCTCCCTCCTGTGTCCATGCCTCAGCTCCGCTCCCGTCTCTGCTACCTCCAATCCGTTCCCTTCTCCGCCGCGTGGCTCCCTTCTGCAGTGCTT
>NW_005871843.1:99893-100741 GCF_000147115.1 Myotis lucifugus | reverse complement strand
CTTTTAACTTACCACATAAACTGTAATAAATCAAAAGAGTAATACCTAAATCTAATTGTTTATAACAGATATATCAGTTACTTGTCTTCAGCTATCACAGAACAACCCCACCAAAACAAACAAGCAAACAAAAGTACCTTTAAACTAGTGGTTATCAAACTTCGCTGCATGTTAGAATCATTTGGGGAGCTTTGGAAATTCCCAGTGCCCTAGTAAACTAAATCAGTATCTCGTGGGATAGAACCCAAGCATTTTAAATATTTAAAACTCGATAGGTATTTCCAATTTGCAGCCAAGTTTAAATGCCAGTAGCTTAAACAATATAAAAAGTAATTCCCTCTCACGTAAAAAAGCAGTTTAGAGCTTATATACAGCTTTACAGGGTCATCAAGGACCCAGGCTCCTATTTTTCCACAGTTCTGTCCTTAAGGGCAGAGCCTGCATGTTCTTGAAGTCACATCATTATAAAATATATCTACTAAATCTTCAGTGATTACACCCGGGCTTTCGGCAGGCACTCGGAGAAACTGGGAGGCAAAAGGGTGTCCTTTTATTTAGGAGCCTTCCCACCTAACACACACTTTCATGGAGGTGGGAAGTCAGAGGTATAAGCACGCCTACCAGCAAAGAAAGCTGAAAAATACTTTCTTCTAGCCCAGTTTTCTCTTACAAAAGATAGATACTGGAGTCAAGGAGCAGTGTCCTTCAACCATGCTTAAAATACTACCAAAATACGCCCATGTGTCTCTCACATTGAAAAAAAAAATTAAACTATATTTTATTTTTATTACCTACATTATTACAGATGTTCCCTAATCCCCCCCATTTTCCCCCCCTCCACTCAGACC
>NW_005871843.1:94664-99599 GCF_000147115.1 Myotis lucifugus | reverse complement strand
CCAAAATACGTCCATATGGTCTCTTCACATGAAAAAAAAAACTAACTATATTATTTATATCTACATTATTACAGATGTTCCCTAATCCCCCCATTTGGCCCCCCTCCACTCAGACCCACTCTCCCCTCCCTCTGGCCCTCACCACATTGTTGTCTATGTCCATGGGCTATTCTCTTCACCTTTCTTTCATCCCATCCACCCCACCCACCTCCCCTCTGATATCTGTCAGTCTGTTCCATGCCTCTGGTTCTATTCTGTTTGTTCAATTTATTCTGTTCATTAGATTCCACATATAAGTGAGATCTTATGGTATTTGTCGCTCTCTGACTGGCTTATTTCACTTCACATAATAATCTCCAGGTCCATCAAGATGTCACAAAATTGAAAATATGTGAAAATCAGAAAACTTTTGAACTCATAAGGAGGCTGAAATAACATTTTATTTTGTCCTGACCCAAGTTTATGTTTTTGCATTCTATTTTCCTCCTCAGTGTCTTCGTTCCACTAAAAATACCTACATCTTTTCCTTTTAAAAAATATTTTTACAAATAAATAGAGGAAACAAAAATTAACTGTACATTGTGCCATCAAATGGAATAGATAGTTAATGATATGTCTGAAGAAATTCATGAGTGTAGACACAACCTGAATATTTTATTATTTTTAATGGAATTGGCCAATTTCCTAGTATATAAATTGATGCTTAAAAGTAAGCTTGTAGCCCGACCAGTGTGGCTCAGTGGTTGAGTGTTGACCCAGGAATCAAAAAGGTCACGGGTTCACCAATTCCTGGTCAGGGCACATGCCCGAGTTTCGGGATCGGTCCCTAATAGGGGTATGCAGGAGGCAGCTGACTGATGCTGTTCCTCTCTATCTCTCTATCCCTCTCTCTCAAAAAAATCAATAAAAATAATTTTAAAAAAAAGTAAGCTTGTAGATTTTAAATTGCTGTTCATCCATGTATGTCTTCAGAACATAAGTAATACATTTATTTATTCATCAAGAATTGCATTTCCAAATATCTCTTGTACATTTTGAGAGTATAAATTTTGAATTACAGTTATGTCACTCAGTATCCTCACATCACTTTTTCATGCAAAACAACAACAAAGACATATACATTGGTATAAAATTAATAAGTAAACCTTCTTTCTTACTCCCACTGCAAACTCATAACAACTCTAGTAATTTATTAAAGAAGAAGCAGTTTAATAACAACCAAAAAGTTAAAAATGGAAATATTGTGTTATTCTCTCCTTTCACAAAGATAAGGGAAAGTCAGGATCAAATTCCATTTTCACATTAAAATATTCTAATATTTCTCCATGCAGTATTCAAAATACTTGGAAGTGAGGTAACTAAAATAAATTAAGATAAAAAATCTAATTTTATTTTAAATTTTTGTAGTATTAATACAATGATTAGAAAATTCTTTGTACCCATGGATCCTACATATTTTTCAATATATTAAACATTCTTCAAAACAAAATGTCATTATTAAAATTGCATATTATGATTGATTAGATGGGAATATTGTTTAAACATTTTAGGTATAAAATTGAGACAACTGCCTGGCCTGAGTGACTCAGTGGTTTAGTATCGACCTATGAACCAGGAGGTCACAGTTTGATGCCCAGGTTGCAGGCTCGATCCCCAGTGTGAGGTGTGCAGAAGGCAGCCAATCATTGATTCTCTCTCATATTGATGTTTCTATCTCTCTCTTCTTCTCCTTTCCTCACTGAAATCAATAAAAATTTATATTAAAAAATTGAAAATTTTTTATTGAGAAATAATTTAAAATAATGAACTAAAATGAATGCTGATAATTCTTCCAAATAATATGAACCAGTTAACTTTATAGTAGGCAACATAAAATGCCATCTTAATTTGTGTTATTACACAAAAAAATGTATTTGCTAAGGTTAAGACTAGATTTTTAATGTAGTAAAGCAAAAATGCTATTAACATATATCTGGCATAGGTCCAGCAAGAAGCAAGATCCAAAATGACATTTTTAGAAATGTCTGAATTTTTAGAAATAGCATACAATATTTTAAAAGCATGATTCAGATCAAAGGGAGACTAGTTTTAAGTTCAGGACATTGAATTTATGGTTTTAAAATCTAGTCAAAGATGCTATAACATATTTTATTGATCTTTAGGTAAATTAAAATGAGAATTAGAAAACAAGTTAAATACTTATGTCTCTAAAACTGATTGTTTGGTGGATCTTCTCCTTGGTTGCAACTAACAGAGAAAAACAAGGAAAAAAGTTTTGGCTAAATATGATAATACATAGATGCCTCCAAAATATGTAGAATGTGGATTGAAATGTTATAATGCCATCACAATGAACAAGAGGGGAAAATGTAAAGTTGATGATGTATATTCCTCCAATAATCAAAGGGAAATGTTTTTAGGTAATAGTAATTACTATTACAATTATATATGTACACATATGTTTGTGTATAATTTATAAAAAATGTTAATATTATAAATATTTAAAACTAGAGGCCTGGTGCACGAAATTTGTGCATGAGGAGGGGAGGAGCTCAGCCAAGCCTGTGCCCTTTCACAGCCCAGGAGCCCTCAGGGGATGTGCGACTACATTATTAAAAAATCACCTGTACTTAATTTTCTTACTACTCCTCCTTTTAAACTCCCCCTCACTCTCACATTCTGTTTTTTCTTTTTATTTAACTATTTTCCTGGCCTCACCCCATTTTAGCATCCTTCTCTTTCCTGCTTTTTTTCCCTTTGAACCTCCCGTGGGCCCTCTCCCTCCCTCCCTCCTCCTTTCTCTTCCTTCATTCCCCTTGTCTGTCTCCTTCTTACTCCTCCCACCCTCCCCACCATTCGCCTTTCCCTGAACCCTGCCTCCCTCCCTCCTTTCCTATTATTACCCTCTGCCCCCCGCTTCAGTTCACTGGTTTCTCTTTTAAACCTTCCCCTTTCCTCTCTAGGACCTGCTTCCAGTCCCACCTGAGTCACTTTGATATTAAAGCTTCCTTCCGTTTGGGGGTTGTTAACCCCCAGCTCAGGGCCCAGCCCCAGCCAGGCCGTCACTCCCCCACCCTTCCCTGGCCTCCCTGCCTCCATCCTCCTCCCATTCGTTGCCCAGGATGCCCCAACTTCTAGTTAACAAAGTACACTTAATGCGCCACCAACCTAACCCTGGCCAGTGTCATTGGGGTCCAGCCCTCGGGGATGAAAGGGGTACCCTCCTTAGTGTCCAACTCTGCCCCAGCTAAGCTGTGCCTCCCCTCCCAGCACGGGGCACCAGCCCAGTGAGGGTGGCAGAAGCCACTCAGCCCAGGTGCTGCTGCTGTGAAGCAGAAGCGCCTCTGCCCAGAAGGCCTCAGACCATCTACCCCTCTGTCCCAGGACCCGCAGGCGCCTTGCCGCCAAAGGCCCATCCCAGGGCCCCCTGCTCCATGCTGCCTGCACCTCGCCCCTCGCGGGGCACACCTGCTCCATACCCCTGCCACCAGGCACACCTGGTCGCCACCCCCTCCCGTGTGCATCCCCGCATTTCCTTCCATTTTCCATTCCTGCGTCTTTTTCTTGTTTCCTTTCTATATTTCTGTTTCTCCTCTCTGCTTGTCTGCAGGCAGCCTGCCTTCCTCTCCCTCTCCTCTCTTATCCCCTCCTATCATATCCTATCCTACCTACCCTGGGCCTCGCAACTGCCTGAGCAGGGGGCGGGGACGCAGCCTGCTGATCAGTCCTTACATGATGGTGTCCCAACCAACTGGCATATTATCCTATTATTAGATAGATACTCTGTGCTATAAACAACTTGGGATAGGCTTGTATGAGACAGATATGAAAAACACTTATTTTAATATGCATATCAGTACTTGACCAAAGAACCAAACTGTATAGTTTAAAATTCTCAATTCTGAAAAAAAGATACTTCATTAAGAAAATGTTAAGCGATGGTACCATAGTTGAAATTAATATATAAATAGTTCTTTAATATTCTGTCAAATGGAACTTAATGTCAAGGACTGTGAAGAGTCTGAGATTTCGCCATACAAATGTTCCTGTCACAGTATTATTGATATTGGGGAAGACTCTGGAATTAGAAATAAATAATGGCTTATTAACACAACACTGACATTATCCAGAACATCAATAATTTTGTAGCACTTTCCTGTGCCCCAATTCCCAACATGTGATGTTCAGAGGGCCAAGTGACACACCTGCACACAGTGGGTTGCATTACAGGAGAGGAACCCCTAAGCTTCAGAAGCCCAAATGTTTTATAATAGTTAATAGGTACGATTACTTTTTCTCTGGAGGGAGACACCATCTCTATTTTACAAGGCTGTAAACAAACTTCCACTTTGCTCCAGAGGGCAACATTATCTACATTTTCCAAGCTTTATGTGCCACAAATATCCCTGAAAAGATAGCCTGAAACAAAGAGCAGTTGGTGTCTCCCTTTCCAGACATGAAGAAGTGTGAGAGACCTATGGATAATTTCTGCCAACACTGAAAGGCACCCAGGGACAGATGTATGCTACTGTTTGTCCTTCTCCCTCTCTTCATGTTTTTCCTATTCACTCATGTTGGGGTGCCGCCGCCTTTCAGTTGTGTAAATATCCTGTGTTTACAGTCATCCTTGATATTCTCCTGTCTAAATCTTAAAGATTTTATCTGTTATTTATATTTTGAACCCCTCAATTCATCCCATTTCTAACACTAACATATTAACCCTAGTTACTTCTGTGTTCTCTTGTACCCCGGCATTTACCACCCAACTGACAAAACATGCATCCATTGTGGAAGGAGTGCAAATCTGGCCATTTCCATATTTTTCTATTTTCATATTTTCATTTGCCTTAAGAAAACTTAAAACTCTTAATGTAGCCAAGAAGGCCCCTAGAGTTACTGCCCTTGCATTATCTTTCACTAATCTCATTTGAAACC
>NW_005871843.1:56940-93795 GCF_000147115.1 Myotis lucifugus | reverse complement strand
GGACTAACAAACTGTAATTAGTTTGGATCCTAACTACTCCGACTGTGACATGGAAAGGAAGCTCTGGAAAACTGGCCTGCTCCTGGAACCGAGCTGCACCTTCTCCAGGACTGGCTTCTCTCAGTAAACTTCAGTTCTACTAACTGTTTTTGTCCATGACTTTATTCTTTAATTTTGCAAGACAAGGACCTCAGACTCAAACCCCACATTTTGGTTTCAGTAGTAGGCACCCAACAGATGTATAGTTGCTGAATTTACCACTGTATGTATTATGATAAGAAAGAAAGAAAAATTTAGTTTAAATGGCTGACTATTAAGTAAATCCTATATAATAAAAGGCTAATACACAAATCAACCAAACGGTGGAAAGACTGGTCTCTATGATGCACACTGACCACCAGGGCCAGATGTTCAATGCAGGAGCTTCCCCCTGGTGGTCAGTGCATTCCCACAGGGGGAGCGCTGCTCAGCCAGAAGCTGGGCTCATGGCTGGTGAGCGCAGCAGCAGTGGCGGGAACCTCTTCTGCTTCCAGGGTAGCACTAAGGATGTCTGACTGCCGGCTTAGGCCCACTCCTAAGCCGGCAGTCTGACATCCCCCGAGGGCTCCCAGACTGTGAGAGGGTCAGGCTGGGCTGACAGACACACCCCCCCAAGTGCAAGATTTTCATGCACTGGGCCTCTAGTAACATTATAATCATATAATTAAACTTGATGTAGCAATTATTGTATACAGATATGCATATAATACATGTAAAAATGTTCCTAATATATTATTAAGTGAAATGAGTAGGCTAAAAAGAATATTACAAATCATATAATCTAATTTAAATATACAAATGCAAAAGTATATGAAAGTAAATACTAGTACATCAAACCTCTGAATAACTAGATTTTTTAGCTAATTAGTACTTTTACATCTTTCATGCATCCTCGATGCTAAAGAAAAAGCATCGCATGTGAAATGTGGTTTTAAAAATTTAGTTTGTTACCACATAGCCAAGCCTTACCATACATATAACACACCCACAATAGTCATTTCAGAAAACACTCAATACTATTTGCAGTTCAGTTGAATAATTTTAAAGAAATAAAATGTATGTATAAAACTATCTTGTGGAGACTAGAAACACATACATTGAGCTTACAATATCATCATAATGACACAAAAGGCCACATAAAATTGAATCATGTTGCAGATTTCACAATGAAATTCTTATACGTTTCAACTTTTATTACAAAGTAAATAAAAGGAATTGTTCTTTCCTTAAATAAGAATCCACAATTATAATGAATATTCTTATACAGGTCTGAATATTTTCTTAAGTTTACAAATCCATAATATTGATACTACTGAACACTAGTTATATTTTTCTGTTATTTTTTGTGATAGTGAGTTTTAAAGAAATACCAAATGGCTTAAGGGAGTTATAGGTTGTTCTGTAAGTACATACCTGAATTTTAGAGACTGGCAACTTAAGATAGTGACTTTGATTTTTTACTCTAATTAAATATGCTGACAAAATATACAGAAAAACTATACTGAATTTCACAGTAAAGAACCAATTTCAATCAACATATTCAATGTATAGAGTGGTTTAGTTAGTAATTTTAGGAATAAAGGGTAAATTTATAAATGGCCTCAAAGTTTTCCTTATTTCTGTATTTTAGTACTTAGTAAAATGTTTTTAAATTTTAAATATTTATACATAATATTTGGTTGTTTAAAAAATAGTTATTATTTTAAAAGTATGCTGTCAGAAATTCTGGTAAAGACAGGAGTCTAATGCATAGTTCTAATAAGTTCTTCCTTGAAATCAACCCTAAGTGAGCAGAGAAAAAAAAGAAACAGATGGAAAATAAGTATGAAAGCCAAAAACTGAACTTAGGGAATGGTCTTGTCCCATATCACAAATGTTGAGATATTTTTTCCAGAAATAGAATACACATTTATAAATCAAAGGTAATCCAAGGATTTATTGGTAATCTAGGTAGCGGGAATTCTGGCCATCTCTAGTTTATACCCCTTTATTTATAGAAGTGAAATCTAGGAAAAGATAAGTCACTCACATTAGTACATGTCTCATGTATTAGATAAAGAAATGGAAACTTGAAACTATTCTGAGTGGTTTCTCTAACACTATTTCTCAAAAGGAAAATGGGGAGCCACAAATAAATGGGGTGGTTAAATGAGGACTGAGCAGAGGTACACTGTGTACTTGGAATCCTATATATAAAGAGTAATATGCAAATTAACCCTTACACTCTCACAAGATGGCTGCCTACAACCAGGCTGGCAGGGGGGTTAGTGAGGGGATGCCCAAACAACTGAACAGCAGGCTGTGTGGGGGCGACTAGCCCAGCCGGGGGGGGGGGGGCTGTGAGGGGTGACCAAGCCAGAGAGGGGGACAGTTAGGGTCGACCAGGCCAGCAGGGAAAGCTGTAAGGGGTGACTAGGCTGGTGCTTGGGGGTGGGGAGTTAGGAGAGACCAGGCCAGCAGGGAGGGGGCAGTTGGGGGTGACCTGGCTGGCAGGGAGGGAGGTGGTTAGGGGTGATCAGGCTGGCATGCAGAGGCAGTGAGGGGTGATCAGGCCAGCGGGGGCGGGGGCAGTTAGGGGTGACCAGGCAGGCAGGCAGGTGAGCAATTAGGAGACAGCAGTCCTGGATTGTGAGAGGGATGTCAGACTGATGGCTTAGGAGTGGGCCTAAGCCGGCAGTCGGACATCCCCCAGGGGGTTCCAGATTGGAGAGGATGCAGGCTGGGCAGAGGTGACCTCCCGCATGCATAAATTTCATGCACCGGGCTTCTAGTCTAGAATGATAAAAGCATAATACGCTAATTAGACCGGACAGACAAAGGTCCTTCCTGAAACCCTTTCGGACAAAGCCACAGCGGCTGCGAGGGCCAAGGGCAGGCAGCTGTGGCGGCCGGCAGTGGCAGCAGCAGCAGGGTGATGGGGTTGACACTTTCCCCTGATGGGCCCAGTTGCCTCCCGCAGAGGGAGGCCAGACTGCAGCTTAAGCCATCAGTAGAACAGCCCCTAAGGGCTCCCAGACTGTGAGAGGGGGCAGGCCAGGCTGAGAGACACCCCTCCCCCTCCCAGTGCATGAATTTTCATGCACCGGGCCTCCTGTAGATATATAAATGAGTGGAACTATGGCAAGAGAACACTGGCTACTAGTGTATCAGTGAATGCTAAAAAAATTGGGCAGAGATGGCCTGGAATCTATTCCTTCCCTAGTATATTTTGATAGAAAATAATGTAATATAGATATCTATTATCCAAGCTTCTCTCTTAATTTTCAAGGTAATAATTTGGGGAAAAAAAAGGAATGAGAACAAAGGCAAAACTACCTATGCTACTTTAAAAAAAGATTTATTGAATTATAATTGATACATAAGTCACTGCAGATATTTAAAGTATACAATTTGATAAGTATTGACATATGTATATATCCATGAAATCATCAAAGGGATGTTCTTATGAATCCCTGATCACAAGGTAAGTAAATGTGTATTTTTATTACAGTGCAAACCTCTGATCTGTTATCATAGAACACTCAAGCAGCCTGCCACCTTCAGGTATTTTTAATTTATGTTTTAAATATTATCCATGATGTCCCCAAACTTTATCAACATTTCTGAGTAGTTTTCTCAAAGCCTCTAATTTCAACTTCAACCCTGTTTTTGGTAACTTGTTTGGTTCTCAATTATCAAATTGTTACTTCTTCTTTAGTAACTTATGCATATGAGATCTAACAAGTCACTTTGGAGTTGCAATTGATATTTTCCCCCTTCTTTTGGTGCTTTGGGGCCTTGGGTTTATTTTAACACCCTGTTTTTCAATAATAATTAAGTCTAAAAGTCATTGTCAGTTTCAAAAAGAAGAAAAACATTTAGAGGGTGAAAAAAGAAGAAAAATCCAAGAGCCTGAGTGGAGGTGAGGGCCTTACTGAATAGGCCTGCTGAATTATAAGTGAACACAGAGAGGGGCAGGGAGTTTGGCTCTGGCAGAATAATAGAGAAAGTCTTCCAGGTGAAATGTTTTCCCAGAGATAGCCTCACAGCTCAGTGTAGAGCTATTTTGGGCTTTTTTGCTTCAACTCTAAAAGAAGGCAGAAAAATTATAGCCAATTACCAGGCAGAGTCCCAACCACTTATAGAAGGGCTCCTCAATTCTGGCTACGTGTTAGAAGCACTTGGAAAGCATTTAAAAGCTCCTGACACCTAGGCCTATCTAAAGTTAATTAAATCGTACTCTCCTATGAAGAAAGGGATATGCTTGGAGAAACTGAGGAAAATGTCTGCTACATAGTAGACAGTTTGGCTTTGGTGCTTCATGAAAGCCAGAGATCCTATCCATCTATTCAGATTAAGCCAGAAACACACACACATACACCCCACACCACACCAAACACACACCAAACACACACACACACACACACACAAACACACACACACACAAAAACCACCAGGCTGTCTTTACAGGTAAAAGACCATGTTGTATGCCAAATAATGGAAACCTTCAGAAATACTTATGGGTCCCTAAGTAATACCAAAGTCACTGAACCACATCAGGGGAGCAATCAGTGGTGACTGAGATGTTTATGCAATTCTGCTGAAGAGGAGTACCAAAAATGACAGAGTGAAATCTCTGACATTGTGACAGAATGGGAGTTTGAAATCAGATTAAATTCTATTTAAATGTGAAAGATATTTTAAAAATAAAATCAGGTCCAATGAATATTGTTGGAATACCAAGAAATAAAGAAATTCATACTGCTTTCAAATTTATTCTACCTGCAAAATCCTACTATCACTTTGCAATTTCTGAATACTATTACTATTTTGTTGGCAAATAATTGTTCATAGTTGTCTCCTATGATCCTCTGTATTTCAGTGATATCTATGCATATAAAAGGCTAATATGCTAAGTGTCCTACTGTATGACTGGTCACTATGATACACACTGACCACCAGGGGGCAGACACTCAACGCAGGAGCTGCCATGACATGCACTGGCTGGCACCATGGACCTGACACCAACAAACTAACATTCGGCTTCCCCCAAGTGGGACACAGTCCCCACCACCACCCTGGAGCAACACCCCACCAAATCACAGACAAAGCTGACAAGACCCATGGTGCAAAATGCAGCCCACAGCTGCTGTGGGCTCCTGGTAATGATGTCACGTAGCAATGCCTGGCTTTCTCTCCCTAGCGACTAGCCTCCTTGGAATTTCTTCAGCCTAGGAACATAGGTGGAAACATTTTACACATTAACCAAATGTCTGTGAAGCATTTTCCCGTGCCTCATCTCATTTAATCTTCAAAGAAGTCCTGGAGTGGGTAGATAAGAGACTTGGTAGAATCCTATTTTCTTTTCAGTAGCTGGAAAATGGAGATTTAGAAAGTTTAGAAACTTGACCCAACTGAAAAGAAGAAATGGTGGAATCTGAAAATGACTTCAGGTTTTCTCACTGTGCAGAATATAGTCAAACACTGCTACAGTTAAATATTTTACCCTTTGTTTTCCTTGCATGATCTACAATAATAATCTGCTTCGTGTAGATATTTACTGCTGTGTTGCTCACAATTACCTGAACGAGAAGTTGGGGTGCTTCACTGGGCTGGAAAATGTTTAGCTAAGTAAGAAAGCAGGTCTAATTAAGCAAGTTTACTCTACATATATAAAAGGCTAAGTTGACGTGCGCATGCACAATACATATAAAGCTCTTGCTGGAGCCAATAGCACGTGTGTGTTTCAGTCTGTCATTGTCGATCATGAATTTGGTTGACACTTCTATTACAGAGAAAGGGCAAATATCAATATTAAAATATTTCTTCTAATTAATTTTTTTTCAATGTGCACGAATTCGTTTACTGGGACACTAGTAAATTATAATGTCTCTTCTTTCTTTTATAATTTTATTGATTTGAGTTCTTGTTTTATTCTTGGTTAGTCTAGCTAAAAGATTATTTATTTTGTTCATCTTTCAAAGAAAACAACTCTAATTTTATTAGTATTTTCTATACTCAATTTTACTTATTTCTGCTATAATCTTTATTATGTCTTCTTTTCTGCTAACTTTGTGCTTTGCTTATTCTTTTTTTTTTGTTAGTTTCTTAAGGTATACTGTTAGATTGTTTAAACTGTTTCATTTTTTTAATTGAAATATTTGCTTATTTTTAAATTAGAGTTGTCATGCAATATTATATTAGTTTCAGATGTACAATCCAGTAGTTAGACATAATATGACTTACTAAGTAATCATCCTGGTAAATCTCATACCCACCTGACATCATATATAGTTATCAGAATATTATAGACTATATTTCCTATGCTGTACTTTACATCCCTATGACTATGCTGTAACTACCAATTTATACTTCCTAATTCTTTCACCTTTTTTCACCCATATCCCCAACCACCCTCCTATCTGGCAACCATCAAATTATTCCCTGTATCTATAAGTCTGTTTCTGTTCCACGTGTTCACTTATTTTCTGGTTTTTTTTTAGATTCAATTGCTGATAGATATGTAATTATTGCCATGTTATTGCTTATATTTTTATCTTTCTTCTTCTTAGAGATCTTTTATTTTACTTTATTTTATTTTTTAAATTTTATTTCATTGTTTAAAGTATTACAAATAGTAGTACATATGTCTCCTTTTCCCCCCATTGACCTCCCCCCGGCCTTCCCTACCTCCCAGCTCATACCCCCACCCTCTCCTGCCCCCAGTGTCTTGCATCCATTGGTTCTGCTTATATACATGCATGCAAGTCCTTCAGTTGATCTCTTATCCCCCCACCCAACACTCCCCTGCCTCCCCGCTGCAGTTTGACAGTCTGTTTGATGCTTCTTTGCCTCTGTATCTATTTTTGTTCATCAGTTTATAATGTTATTTATATTCAAAAAATGAGTGAGATCATGTGGTATTTATCTTTCACTGACTGGCTTAATACACTTAACATAAGGCTTGCCAGTTCCATCCATGCTATTGCAAATGGTAGGAGATCCTTTTTTATAGCAGTGGAAATGTACCACAATTTTCTAATCCACTCATCTGCTGATGGGCATTTAGGCTGTTTCCACATCTTAGCTATGGTAAATTGTGCTGCTATGAACATAGGGGTGCATATATCCTTTCTTTTTTATATATATATTTTATTGATTTTTTACAGAGAGGAAGGGAGAGGGATAGAGAGTTAGAAACATCGATGAGAGAGAAACATCGACCAGCTGCCTCCTGCACACCTCCCACTGAGAATGTGCCCGCAACCAAGGTACATGCCCTTGACCGGAATCGAACCTGGGACCTTTCAGTCCGCAGGCCGACGCTCCATCCACAGAGACAAACCGGTTTGGCATATATCCTTTCTGATTGGTGTTTCTGGTTTCTTGGAATATAGTCCTAGATGTGGGATTACTGGGTCAAATGGGAGTTCCATTTTTAACTTTTTGAGAAAACTCCATACTGTTCTCCACAGTGGCTGCACCAGTCTGCATTCCCACCAGCAGTGAACGAGGGTTCCTTTTTCTCCGCATCCTCTCCAGCACTTGTCATTTGTTGATTTGTTGATGATAGCCATTCTGACTGGTGTGAGATGGTACCTCATTGTTGTTTTGATTTGCATCTCTTGGACAATTAGTGACTTTGAGCATGTTTTAATATGTCTCTTGGCTTTCTGTATGTCCTCTTTCGAAAAGTGTCTATTTAGGGCCTTTGCCCATTTTTTGATTGGGTTGTTTATCTTCCTTTTGATAAGTTGTATGAGTTCCCTATAAATGTTGGAGATTAAACCCTTATCGGTGATAACATTGGCAAATATGTTCTCCCATGCAGTGGGCTTTCTTGTTGTTTTGTTGATGGTTTCTTGTGCTGTGCAGAAGCTTTTTATTTTGATGTAGTCCCATTTGTTTATTTTCTCCTTAGTGTCCTTTGCCCTAGGAGCTGTATCAGTAAAGATATTGCTACAACAAATGGCTGCTATCTTGGTGCCTATGGCTTCTTCTAAGATTTTCATGTTTTCCCCTCTTACATTAAGTCCTTTTCCATTTCGAGTTTATTTTTGTGTGTAGTGTAGGTTGGTGGTCTAGTTTTATTTTTTTTGCAAGTATCTGTCCAATTTTCCCAACACCATTTATTGAAGAAACTGTCTTGACTCGATTGTATGCTCTTGCCTTCTTTGTCAAATATTAATTGAGCACAACTTGTGTCGATTTCTGGGTTCTCTGTTCTGTTCCACTGGACTATGTGTCTGTTTTTGTGCCAGTACCAGACAGTTTTGAGAACAGAGGCTTTGTAGTATAGCTTGATATCTGGTATTGTGATCCCTCCAACATTGTTTTTTTTTTCTCAGGATTGCTGCAGCTATTCGGGGTCTTTTTTTATTCCAGGTGAATTTTTGGAGAGTTTCTTCTAGGTCTTTGAAGTATGCCATTGGTATTTTAATAGGGATTGCATTGAATCTATAAATTGCTTTAGGTAGTATAGGCATTTTAATGATGTAGTGTCTACCAAACCATGACTATGGTATATTCTTCCATTTGTTGATGTCTTCCTCTATCTCTTTTTTCAGCATCTTGAAATTTTCTGAGTACAGGTCCTTTATCTCCTTGGTTAAATTTATTCCTAGGTATCTTAATTTTTTTGTTGCAATGGTAAATGGAATTTTTTTTTTTAGTTTCTCTTTCTGTGAGTTCATTATTTGTGTATAGAAAAGCCATAGACTTCTGGGTGTTAATTTTTTATCCTGCTACATTGCCAAATTCATTTATTAAGTCTAGTAGTTTTTTTTTATGGAGTCTTTGGGTTTTCTATTTACAGTATCATGTCAACTGCAAATAAGGACAGTTTTACTTCTTCTTTTCCATTTTGGATGCCTTTTATTTCTTATTCTTGTCTGATCGCAATGTCTAGTACTTCCAGTACTATGTTGAATAGGAGTGGTGAGAGTGGGCATCTCTGTCCTGTTACTGTTCTTAGGGGAAATGTTTTTAGTTTTTGCTCATTGAGTATGTTATTGGCTGTGGGTTTGTCATATATGGCTTTTATTACGATGAGGTATGATCCTTCTATTCCCACCTTGCTGAGAGTTTTTATCAAGTAAGGGTGTTGTTGGATTTTTTCAAATGCTTTTTCTGCATCAATAGATATGATTATATGGTTTTTATCTCAGTTTGTTTATGTGGTGTATCACGTTTATTGACTTGCGGATTTTGTACCATCCTTGCATCCCTGGAATAAATCCCACTTGGTAATGGTGTATGATCTTTCTAATGCAATGCTGGATTTGATTTGCTAGGATTTTGTTGAGAATTTTGGTGTCTATGTTCATGAGGGATTTGGGCCTGTAATTCTCTTTCTTTATATTGTCTTTATCTGGTTTTGGGACTAGGGTAATGCTGGCTTCATAAAAAGAGCTTGGAAGTGTTCCTTACTCTTGAATTTTTTGGAATAGTCTGAGGAAGGTAGGTTTTATTCCTTCTTTAAATGTTTGATAAAACTCCCCTGTGAAGCCATTTGGTCAAGGGCTTTTGTTTGTTGGAAGTTTTTCTTTTTTATTACTGCTTTAATTTTCTCCATAGATATCGGCCTATTCAGATTTTTTTATTCTTCCCAGTTTAGTTTTGGAAGGTCATATTTTTCTAGGAATATGTCCATTTCTTCTAGGTTGACCAGTTTGTTGGAATAGAGTTGCTCATAGTATTTTTTTTTTACATGTGTTTGTATTTCTAAGGGGTCTGTTGTTACTTCTTCTTGGTGAGCCTGGCTATAGTTTCATCAACCTTGTTCATCCTTTCAAAGAACCAGCTCTTGGTTTCATTGATCTTTTTTATTGATTTTTGTTGTTGTTGTTGTTGTTTTCTTTTGGTCTCTATGTCATTTATTTCCACTCTGATCTTTATTATTTCCTTCCTTCTGCTCACTCTGGGATTTTCTTGTTACTGTCTTTCTAATTCTTCAAGCTGCAGAATTAGATGGTTTATTACCAGTTTTTCTTGGTTTTTGAGGTGGGCCTGTAATGCTATGAAATTCCTGCTCAGGACAGCTTTAACTTTGTCTTAATGATTTTGGATTATTGTATTTTCATTGTCATTTGTTCTCAGGATGTTTTTTTATTTCTTCTTTGATATTTTTGGTAACCCATAATTGTTTAATAGTATGCTATTCAGCCTCCAAGTGTTTGAATTTTTGTGATTGTTTTTATCGTAGTTGATTTTATGCCATTGTGATCTGAGAAGATGCTTGATATAATTTAATTTCTTGAATTTGGAGAGACTTTGCCTGTGTCCCAATATGTAGTCTATCTTTGTAAATGTCCCATGTGTGCTTGAGAAGAATGTACATTTTGTAGTTTTGGGGTGGAAAGTTCTAAAGATGTCAATTAAGTTCCTCTGATCTAATGAGTCATTTAGGATTGCTGTTTCTTTGCTAATTTTTTTGTCTAGAGAACTAATCCAGTGATGTTAATGGGTTATTAAAGTCTCCTACTATGATTGTATTGCTGTCAATCTCTCCTGTGATATCTTCCAGAAGTTTTTTTTATTTTTTTAATGTATTTGGGTGTTCCTGCATTGGGTGCATATATGTTTACCAGAATTATATCCTCTTGTTGCATCAATACCTTTAAAATTATGAAGTGGCCTTCCTTGTCTCTTGTTATGATCTTCACTTTGAGGTCTATTTTGTCAGATATAAGTATTGTTACCACCGCTTTTTTTTCCCATTTCATTTGCCTGATATTTTTCCATCCTTTCATTTTCATTCTGTGTGAGTCCCATGTTCTGAGGTGAGTCTCCTGTAGACAGCAAATATATGGGTCATGATTTCTTATCCATCCAGTCACTAGATGTCTTTTGATTGGAGCATTTAATCCAATGACCTTTAAAGTTATTATTGATAGGTACTTGTTTGTAGCCATTTCTGTGCTTTATGCCTGTGTTCCTCCCTCCCTTTGTATTTCTTCTTTTTACAGCATTCTGTTTAGCATTCTTTGCATTGCTGGCTTGATAGTTATAAACATCCTTAGCCTTTTTTTGTCTGTGAAGCTTCTGATTTTCCCTTCAATTTTGATTGTTAGTCTTGCTGGATAGAGTATTCTTGGATTCATTCCTTTGCTTTGCATCACTTTGTATACTTCATTCCATTCCCTTCTAGTTTGATGTGTTTCTGTTGAGAAACTAGTTGATAATCTGATGGGGGATTCTTTGTAGGTAACCCTCTGTCTCTCTCTTGCAGCCTTTAAGTTTCTCTTTGTCATTAACATTTGCCATTATAATTATGATGTGTCTTGGTGTGGGTCTTTTGGAATTCATCTTTCTTGGGACTCTGTACTTGTGTGACTTTTTCTTTCCCATGTCAGGAAAGTTTTCTGTCACTATTTCTTCAAATAGATTCTCTAATCCTTGCTGCTCTTCTTGTCCTTCTGACACCCCTATTATGCATATGTTACTTCATTTCATGTTTTCCCAAAGCTCCCTTAGGCTCTCCTCCTGCTTTTTAATTTTTTTCTCCAGTTGGTGTTCATATTGGGCTTTTTTGAGACCTTATCTTCTAATTCACTAATTCAATCCTCTGCTTTGTCTAGTCTACTGTTGAAATCTTCCATAGTATTTTTCATTGTAGCTATATCCCTTTTGATTTCTTCCTGATTTTTGCATAGGTTGTTCATTTTCTCTTCTATCTTGTTTATGAACTGTATGACCATTAATCTGAATTATTTTTCTGTCATAATGCATGCCTCCATTTCACTTATTTCTTTTCTTGGCGATTCCTCTTTTTTTTTTTCCTTTGTGGTTTGTTTCATTGTCTCCCCATTCTAACTATCACCAGAAGGTCCAAACGCCTAGTTGCGGGGACCTGAGCCATGTGCAGTGGGAGTGACACACCACCTAAGTGTCACTGAAGAGTTCAGACATAGAGATGTGCGGCTGGCATGGGTCGGTGGGAACACATGTTCCGAGAATCAGAGTCAGCAGCACTCAGTGTGGCCCCATGCACACACCTAGAATCAGGGACCCCACATGCGTCACACTGAAAACAAGTCCCCACAGGATGTGCTGGAAATCAGAGTCCCTGTGTGCACGCACTGAGAATCGAGTAGCAGAGTCTTTGTCACTTGTTGTGGCCTCACGCCGAGAATCAGGGTCCCTGTGTGCACATGTGCTGAGAATTGGAGTCATAGGTGCTCAGTGTACATGCACTGAGAATTAGGGATCCCATGCACGCACGATGAGGAACAGAGTCCCCGCATGTGTGCGCCGAGAGTCAAGTCACTGGTGCTCAGTGTAGCCTCATGCATGGAGAATCAGGGTCCCTGGTCTGCTTGGAGGGCTGGGTTGCACAGCCACCTTGTGTTGGTGGGAGGCCCACTTCTGTGCTGCAGGAAAAAGACTCTCTGTGTCCGCATACCCAGAGTCAAAGTCAGGCAGTGCAGCCACCTGTGTCGGTGGGAGGCCCACTCCTGTGCCACAGGAAACAGACTCCCGTGTGCGTGTGCCCAGAGTCAAAGTTAGGTCACATAGCTGCCCTTTGTCGGCAGGAGTCCTGCTTGTGCGGGACTCGGGTCTGGCAGGTCCTATGCAGCTACAGCAGGCCAGCAGGGAGGGGGATGGGCTCTGTGACTCAGAAATCTGTGGCTGGATGTCTGGAGTCTTGGTGTCCATGGGACTCCAGCTGTGGTCACAGGTCTTTGTCCTGAGTGGCTGTAGGGTCACAGCTTGCATCTGAGACCAGACTGAATGGTGGTGAGGCTAGGATCCTAGTCACAAGCAGTCCTGTTCTTCAAGATGGAGTGGTTTCTGTGGCCACGCTGGCCACCCAAGAGTGTCCATGGTGGCAGCAGGGTTTCACAGTCCAAGACTGCCCGGTCTGGCAGCTCCCCAGAAGACCCACAGGATCTAACTGTCCCTAGCGCTCTCTCTCTCTCTCTCTCTCTCTCTCTCTCTCTCTCTCTCTCTCACACACACACACACACACACACACACACACACACACACCACATCCACACACTCCTCTATTGCTCCCCCACTCTCTCACACATTCTCCCACCCTGCCTTCTTGCCGTTTGCATCTTTTTCTCTAGAGAAGATCTTTTAACATTTCATGTAATACTGGTTTGGTGATAATGAACCCCTTTAGTATTTTCTTGTCTGGGAAGATCTTTGCATGTCCTTTGAATATAAATGATAGCTTTTCTGGGTAGAGTAATCTTGGTTGAAGGTCCTTGCTTTTCATCACTTTGAATATTTCATGCCAATCCCTTCTGGTCTGTATAGCATCTGTTGAGAAATCAGCTGACAGCCTTATGAGAACTCCCTTATAGATAACTACCTGATTTTGCTTGCTGCTTTTAAGATTCTCTTTCTGTCTATAACCTTTGGCATTTTATTTAAAATGTGTCCGGGTGTGGATCTCTTTGTATTCATCTTCTTTGGGATACTCTGTACTTCCTGGACTTGTATGTCTATTTTCTTCACCAAATGAGGGAAATTTTCCATCATTATTTTTATTTATTTATTTTTTTTTTCATTTTTTGTTGATCCTCACCTGAGGATATTTTTCCATTGATTTTTTTTTTTTGGTGGGGGGTGGGGAGTGGAAGAGAGAAGGAAAGACAGAGAGAAACATCAATGTGAGAGAAACACTTCGATTGGTTGTCTCCTGCACAAACCCTGACCAGGGCCCAGGCCAGGGAGGAGCCTGCAACCAAGGTACATGCCCTTAACCAGAATCAAACCCAGGACCCTTTGGTATGCAGGTGGACACTCTGTCAACTTAGCCAAACCAGCTAGGGCCCATCATTATTTTTTCAAATATATTTTCAATTTCTTGCTCTCTCTCTTCTCCTTCTAGCACCCCATGATGTGCATGTTGGTAGCTTGAAATTATCTCAGAGACTCCTTACACTGTCCTCATTTTTTGGATTATTTTTTCCTTGTGTTGTTCTGATTGGATGTTTTGTTTTGCTTCCTTATATTCCAAATCACTGTTTTGATTCTCAGTTTCATCTTCTCTACTGTTGACTCCCTGTAAATTATTCTTCATTTCAGTTCATGTATCCTTCATTTCTGACTGGTTATTTTTTTATGGTTTCCATGTATTTTTTTATGTTTAACTTCTCTCTAAGTTCATTTACTCTTCCCATGAGTTTATAGTGCACCTAATAACCAGTGTTTTGAACTCTGCTTCTAGTAGCTGCTTATCTCCATTTTGTTTAGGTTCCCCCCCACCCTGGATTTTTTATTTGTTCTTTCATTTTAAACATGTTTCTTTGTCTCCTTATTTTGGCATCCTCCCTGTGTTTGCTTCTATGTATTAAGTAGGGCTGCTATGTTTTCAAGGCTTAGTAGAGTGGCTTAATGTAGTAGGTGTTCTGTAGGGTCCAGTGGCACAACCTCCCTGATCATCTAAGCTGGGCAGTACAGGTGCACTGCCACCTCCTCCCTCCATGTATGTAGTGTATACTCTTCTGTTGTAGTTGAGACTTGATTGCTGTTGAAACATTAATGGGAGGGATTTACCTCTCGGTGTTCAGGTGGTGCTTTCATGTCATCTGAAGCTAACTATCAGGTATGCTGATTCTGGGGCCTCGCTGGAGGTGCAGGCCAAAGTCAACCACCACATATGTTCTTTCCATAGCCACACAGCATAAGCTACAAAGTGATCTGTATATGGCTTCTACTTATGTTGGGCTTGGAGGTGCCCAGGCAAAGTCAAGCTGCAAACCAACGCCAGTGAAGGTCCTGGTCCAGTTATCATGAGGTTCAGGGCACATTAAGACCAGCTGCTGCTTGTTTGAGAAATTTTGAGAAAGTCTGAAGCATGAGCTAAGACAGGCCTTTCACATGGAAAAACCACTGGAAACAATTTGGGGATCCTACAGATAGGGGAGGCAGGTTCTAGGGAATCACCAGGTGAGGTTAAAAGTGTGAGCTTGGTTGATGTAGATTAAGATATGGTGTCCACTGGCTGACTCTGGGGAGAGGGGCTCTAAGAAAAGGAATAATGGCCTCTGCCAGCCCTTTTGTCTACCAGAAAGCTGCCCACCCAGCTCTGGCCCTGATGTCACACACTTTCATTTCTTCCTGATGTCCCTGGTGCCTTTCCAGCTACTGTCCCAGCCCTGGAGCTCAGAGGGAGTGAGTCTAAGTCTATATGTGGGCCTTTTAAGAGGAACTTCCTGGGACTCAAGCAGTCCTTCATTTTACTCAGCCACAGTCCCTTCTGTTGTTGTTGTTTTTCCTTCTTTATAACTGCATGTTTAATTAATTAATTAATTAAGATTGAATGTATTGGAGGTGACATTGGTTAATCAAAAAGGTACAGAAAAAAAGGCTTCACAGACAAGGTTGATCAAATTCAATGCTGAAAGTGTTTTATAGAAGTATGGTGTTAAAAGGTTTTCCAGAATGAGGATGAGTGTCATTAGCATAAAGAAAGAAAAGTCAAAGGTAAAACTATGGAGTTTAGCCCGTGACCTCATTTCAATTTTTGAATAATCAATCTGTTAGCAGAGTAGAAAATGTATTACAAAAAGACAAACATCAAAGAAGAGAGCCTAATTTTGATACTACTGTAGTAATTCAGGCACAATAAGATAGATGTTTTGATTATCAGCAGCTCTAGGGTTAGAAATAAAAGCCCAGATATGATAGATGATATGGAAGTTAAATCTATAAAACTTGCTTATTGAATGGAAAAAAAGAATGAAGGCTATGGAGGTACCTATTATGAATACAGAAAGTATAGTTGTTTTTAACTAAAGAGTGAAATAATAAGACTCATATCTTTTAAAATATCATTCTGAAGAACGGATTTGGAAAAGAAGAGAAACTAGAGGCAAGGAAACAAATTAAGAGACAAATGCAATGTTTCAGACAAAACTTGTTGGTAAGCCAAAATGTATAAATGAATCAAAACAACATATTATAAATCCTTTGCTAAGACTCATCAATTCTCCTAAACTATTCAGCATTTTAGGTAATTCACATGGAAATGAATGGCAGAATGTAGCTCTAATAATATCAAATAGTTGGAGAAAAATCTGAAAATTTTAGGCAGATGTGTAAACTAACTTGAAGTGAATTACTTCAGAAGGGAAGATACATTATATAAAAAGAGAAATTTTTTAATTTGGGTTATGGGTGATTACTTCAGAAAAACTTCACAGTAGCAAAAGTCATGTCTTAATGCCTAGGAAAACTATATTTGACAAATTATTTTAAACTAGAGGCCCAGTGCATGAAATCGTGCATGAGTGAAGTCCCTCAGCCTGGCTGGCAATTGAGGCTATTGGAGGGCTGGCGGGCCCAGGGGAGGGACCGTGGGAGGTTGGCCAGCTGGGCAGGGGAGGGGCTGCAGGAGGTTGGCTGTGAAAGCACACTGACTGCATTAAGCGTCTGCCCCTGTTGGTCAATGCACATAATAGCAACTGGTTGACCGGTTGTTCTGGTCATTCAGTTGTAACAGTTGCTTAGACTTTTATATATATAGATAATTTATTACATTAAGTTCTATGTTTTTGACTCATAGTTATATAGATACCTGGATACCTCTATATCTTGGGATCTGGTGCTAAACACTGACTGTACAACCAATAGCCCTAAACTTTTGTTCTCATTACTAATTTGACTTACACTCCAGGAAAATGGCTTTCCATATCACTTGGTTTATACCAATTATACAAAAGATGATTGTTTCTGAATATCACAAATTTTTGTGTATTATAGTTTAACCAGCTCCAAATAAAAGCTTTAAAAGCATGAAGTGTTTATATCAGTTCTCAGTTTTTCCATTCTGCCATGAAAACAGCATTTCTCAAAAGGGCTGTTCTTTTAGAATGGGCCCAACAATAATAGGGAGAAGAGACAAAGCAGCAAAACATCAATGGCTGACATGTAACATGAGCAAAAAAATAGTATTTGTTGTTATTATCTACTTGGATTTGGGGGTTATTTGTTACTGTAGCAAAGTTGACTGATACAATTAGAAAGAAATGAAGGCAAAAATGGAATGACAGAAAAAAGAATGAAGACAGTGAGTACAAAAAAAAACGCTTTTAAAAAAACGTTATTGTTGAGAGTATTATAGATGTCCCTCTCTTTTTTCCCCTTGCTTCCATCACCCAGTTCTTGACCCACCCCAGTCCTTCATCATCCTATTGTCTGTGTTCATGGGAAATGCATATAAATTCTTTGGTTAATCTTTTCCTGCCTGCCCTCCCCTGTTCCCTCTGAAATTCATCAGTCTGTTCCATGTTTCCATGCCTCTGTTTATTGTGATCATTAGATTCCATATATAAGTGAGATCATGTGATATTTGTCTTTTTCTGACTGGTTTATTTCGCTTAGCATACTCATCTCCAGGTCCTTCCATGCTGTGAACATAGGGGTGCATATGTTATTTCTGATTGGTGTTTTGGGATTCTTAGGATATACTCTTAAAAGAGGGATCCCTGGGTGAAATGGAAGTTCCATTTTTAATTTTTTGAAGAAACTCCACACTTCTCCACCAGCAATGTAACCTCAATTAGAGAATAAACTCAACTCTAAAAAGATTTGGGACAGAAAAGATTTTTTTTTTACTAGAGAACTGAGCATGCTAAAATACTGACCTGATATAAGGTACTATTAACAAGAAGATATGTATGTACAGGAAAATAAATAATCCAAAGAGAGCCCTGAGAAAGTGGGATAACATACATGTCAGAGCAGAGACAGAAGGGTTATCTTTCAGGGGAAAGGATCGTGTTTTTCATTATAACTCATGGTCAAAAAGAATACTGGGTGCATATGCAGGTAAGTTAGTAAGTGGGTGAAAAACACACTCCATTTACCTATATGCTCACCCTACCACCACATTTTCGATAATTTTGACACCAAATGTATATAAGCTTTCAACACCAAGCAATTCTGACACTAACTGCCTGAAGTTAGTGCAGATCCCATAGATTAAGGGCTCAGTCTCAAAGACTGCCTTCCATTTTAGATATCAATCATAAGAATTAAGTCCCCAGATTCCTTTTATCTAACTTGGCTCCAAATCAGAGGTTTAGACCCATTCCTTGGATTCAATCATTTGCTAGAGTATCACACAGAATTCAGGAAAACACTTGTTTCCATTTGCCAGTTGATTATATAATAAAGTTTATGATAAAGTATGTAAATGAACAACCAGATGAAGAAATGCATAGGGCAAGGTCTGGAAGAGTCCTAAGCACAGGAGCTTCTGTTTCTGTAGAGGTGAAGTATCATATCCTCCCAGCACATAGATATGTTCACTAAGCTGGACGCTCTCTGAAACACATACTTTGGGGATTTTTTTGAAGTCTTCATTACATAGGCACAATTCATCATTAACACAATCTACAGCTCCAATTCTTCCCTTCCCAGAGGATGGAGGATGGGGCTAAAAGTCCCAAGCTTCTAATCATAGTTTGTTCCTTCTGGTGACTAATCCCCTTCCTTAAGTTATCCAGGAGCCCACCAAGAGTTGCCTCATTAGAACAAAAGACAATTCAATAACACAAGAAATCCCAAGGGATTTAGGAACTCTGTGTCAAAATCAGAATCAAAGACCAAATGTAAACCCAACCAGCATGTCTCAGTGGTTGAGTGTTGACCTATGTGAATCAGGAGGTCACAGTTCGATTCCCTATCAGGGCACATGCCCAGGTTGTGGGCTCGATCCCCAGTGTGGGGTCTATAGGAGGCAGCTAATCAATGATTCTCTATCATCATTGATTTTTTTCTCTTTCTATATATATATATATATATATATATATATATATATTTAAAAGACCAAGTATAAGAACAAAAGATACTTTTATTGCTTATATCACTTAGGAAATTACAAGAATTTTAGGAGCCCTGCACCATATTTTCTATTATTCCACAGGGGAAAACCAGAAATTGAGGGAGTTTTTTTAGTAAAGAGGTGGGGATGGCTGAGGCTGTAAAAAGGCAAGATGGGAAAAAGTCCCCAGTTTGAGAAAAATGTATAATCTGTCTAAGAAATATATAAAAGAATTTCTGGGCACACTAAAGAAACAGATGAATTTGGAGACATTGATCTATAGAGGTAAAAATCTGCCACACTCTTGAGGAATGTTGAGATATCTAGGCACTGTCCAGAAAAAACACCATTCATCCCAAAACCATCTAGGGTGGTGTTTTACCAGGATAGTGCAATGGAATTACAGGGATACAAAAATCTCAGAGGATATTGATTAAAGAAATATTAAAGTGATAAAAATGGTATTTAAAACTGAAGAAAGAAAGAAGGTGTAAAGAATCTAACAGTAGAGAAAAAAATATATAGAAAGAAATGTGCATTCACTATAAGTCCAATGAAGAAGATACTTGAAGTAATTGAATAAAAGTGTGTTATAGGACATTTCAATAAACAAAATAATTTAAAGAAATTAGTTCTTACACTTTTATGTAGAGTAAGTAGTATCTGGTATTCATTCAGTAGCTTCCCCTCTATGTCACTCCAGGCAGCTCCTTACTCAGTTATTGTGTAAAGTCAACTAAGCCTTTGTCAATTTTTAAAATCTACTAGAAACGATCTCCAAACCAACTGGAGTGCTCTTTAAAAAAAACTGACTATCACTATTGATTTCAACTTCTTTCAAACACAGTATAAGTTTTCCTGATGAGAAATAGGTTAGCTTAGAAATAGATTAACTTTGATGAAAAACTCAACAACAGACAAAATAAAAAGCAACTTAGTACATTTGTTGTAATTGATTTTATCACTCATATTTTTCTTGACACATTGCCAAGATTAAAAGCAAACATGCTGACATCCTTGAATTCTTTTTTATCACAGGCATGGAATTTTTATAGGAGATTATCAAAGGGAGCCCACTTTTCCATTCTTCTTGACCTCAAAAATCCAGAATAAGTCATTCAACTTAGGACTGTACTAAATTGGGCTCATATTGAGAAAACCATTTTATAGCTCATTTGCCAAGGAGAAAAACTTTGAGATTCAATGATAACCTTCTATCATCTTCCATTCTTTTGAAATAATGTATTTTCCACCTCCATGCACATAATGTTTCCCCAATTTCACTCTAAAATGTTCAATCTATAGTGAAGCCCTTTTTAGAGGGCAAGGGGGAGAGGTTTAAAAAAGATCTAAGAAACCATAGATATCTATTTAAACCCTGGCCTAATACGCATCTTTAATCGTGGAGGTCTCTGAATGACTTTTCTATTAATGTGGGGTTTCAAATACACAAAGATAAAAATAAATGGAGTCCATATTTCAAAATCTAGAAAATATCCTGGTATATCTAAAGCTGGATTATTTTTATTAATTGGGGTTCATGTATATTATTTAAAAAGAATTCAAGTAAACAATTCACTTTAGCTATTACCTATAATCTTGTCTACCATTAGCTCATTAACTCCTTTATTAAAACTACTTGGAAATAGAATCCATCTTTCTCATTTTGATTCCTCATCCTTATTTTATTTTAATTTACTTTATTTTAAAATATTAAGGTGGTCCCTCATCTTAAGGCAGTGATAAGTAGGAAAAGACTGATTTAGAAGATTTCCTGGTCTAGAAAATTATTTTCTCTATAAAAATATGGGTATTAGTGCAATTTCAACTTTGATGAAAAACTCAATAACAGACCAGAAACAAAATAAAAAGCAACTTAGTAGTTACAAGATGTTATCAATATGAAGGCTTATAAAATCTCCAGATACCTTTGTCACAAGTCAGTAAAAGATGATAGGTGTAGATGATAGGTAGAGAGCCTATCTAATAAAAGGGTAATATGAAAATTAACCATCACTCCATCACAAAGATGGTGGCACCCATAGCCACAAGATGGCAGCGCCCAGTCCTCTCAGCCCCGCCAGAGTCCCCCAGTCCCGGGGGGCGTGAGCGGCCTGGCAGAATGCTTGCTTGTTGCCATGTCGACAAGGCAAGCATTCCACCCGAGCCATGGAGGGCCTCTGAGCAGCAGGCATGGAGCGGCTGGGGAGTGGAGGGGTGGGAAACACTTGCGTCATTGCAGGCCAGGCCGAGGGACCACCCCCCCAATGCACCAATTTTGTGCACCGGTCCTCTAGTATAGAATAGGTAGATGGATGGATGGATGGATGGATGGATGGATGGATGGATGGATGGGTGGATGGATGGATGAGCAGACAAAGACAGATAGGAAGGTTTCAGAATTTTAAAGCCCTTTTCAAGTCCCAATCACCTTTCAACTTGTTTTAGACTAATGTGCTCCCTGCTTCTTTGTTTTCTTCTGGCTCTTTATGGTTGTTTTTGTTTCCTTTGGTACTATTCTTTTTCTATCACTCTTTGTCACACAATAAATACTATCCTTTTGTTTCCAGAAAACCTTACTAATCAAAGAATGTTCCCCACAACAGACTTCTAATACTATCAAAGTTATCACCTACCATGTCCTACCAGCCTAATATTACCTTCCTTGATAGGCTTTATATTTCCTTCTTTTTCTCCATACTCATGTTTCTCTTCATCACCATATCTCTCAAGAGAAATGCAAATTATTCTTATTTTATATTATGCAAAATGACTGTGTCAATTTTTGACCTAGCCTTTTTCATCCAGACAGGGAGCTGTAGTTGAAGTAGAGATGGATCCATCAGGGTTCTTTCCTAAACAAAAGAACCATCTAACCCCAATGATTGCTTTAACATCCATCTATAAGGCATTCATGTTTTGCTTTCAGTGGCCATTTATTTGAGTTATTACTTAAATATTGAGAATTGGCAGTCTGATAGGGAAAACCAACTGTGTATAAATTTGTGACAGAGAAAGTAAATGACTGCTGCTACATTGTGACAAAATTGCCTGAAGCTAATTTTACATACTAAGTGTACATAATGACTTGTGATAAGAGGTCCACTGTGTTAAAAGAAAAATGTTTATATATGCATTCTAGGTCAACAAGTGTCCAAAACATCTGTACTAAAAATAAAAAGGAGTATATCATATGGCAAGCAACTGAAATTTTTCCAACTGTTTCAGAATGGTTTCTTTGTGTTAACTTCAATAATTTTCTTTCAATCTGGTCCACTTTGTCCTAGCCCTTCTACATAGTTCAAGCCAAAATAGTACTTCTTAACAGCAAGCACTGGAAACAGGAAAATAAGACTATTTAGAGAGTACATGGACAAAAGAGAAAATATCTCATGCCTGTTCACTAAGTAGAAGAACACAGGTCTCCCACTCAGAATCAATGCACAGTCCATGACACTTATATGTTTTCCATGGCTCCTCTGGACATACTGCAGCTTTGTTCATCCCTGTCTTGCTATCTCAGTTAAAGGTAAAGAAGAGTCTTTGGGCATTGGAAGAGCCCCTCAGCAAGATGGATATAATCGCCTCTCTAGCAGCTCTAATTGGTGGCCTGGGCTTGGGATTTCTATAGTGCCTGTCTTCTCAATTCCTCTCCATCAATGCTTAACCATCTTTCCACAGCTTTCCCTTTCCAAAGTGAGGGCATATTTTTCAAAACTTGGTCAGGAGATGAGGATTTAGACATTATCAGCTCAAATTATTTGCCTATCATATTGACTATCTGATCCTATCATATAACACTACCTTAGCCTTTTTCCCCTCTGAGAAAAAAAAACATTTTTAAAATTAGAATTGAGCCCAGCTGGCATGGCTCAGTGGTTGAGCACCGACCTAAGAACCAGGAGGTCATAGTTCAATTCCTGGTCAGGGCACATGCCCAGGTTGTGGGCTCAATCCCTAGTAGGATGTGTGCAGGAGGCAGCCAATCAATGATTCTCTCTCATCATTGATGTTTCTATCTCTTGCTCCCTCTACCTTCCTCTCTGAAATCAATAAAAACATACTTTTAAAAATTCTAAAAAAAAAGAGTTGAAAACAGAACCAAAGTCTAAATAATTTTAAGTAGCATTTCAATATATATCTGCTACATCAACAGGCATATGATCTCCAGTATTCAGAATTGCAACATTACTTAAAATGCAAATGTGTAATCCTATATAATAAAAGGATAATATGCAAATTGTCCCCTCAAACAGGAGTTCGACCAGGGAGTGGAGCTGGCTGCCCAAGTGCCTGTGGCCCCTCCCCCTGGCTGGCCCCGCCCCTGATAACCCTCCCCCCCCCCATCGAGGGCAGGGCCCACAGGCCAATCTCCCATGTCCCCTCCCCCCAGCCGACCTGGCCCGATCAGCCCCTATCCTCATGGGTCCGCTGGACCCCACCTGTGCATGAATTCGTGCCCTGGGCATCTAGTGTCAAATAAAGAAAAATCACTAAGAAATGCCTTAATAATCAATTTCACCTAGAAATCTTAATACCTTGTAATAGCAGCAATAGTGAGTTCTTACAATAATATCTATATAGACAAATGTTCTTGTTACCATGCCAGCATTTTGTTCTCCAGGCCCTAAAAATAGTGCAGCTTACTTGTGTTTTTAATGTTATTGTTTTTATAATACAAAGTAAGTGTACCTCTGTCCAAATTTTAAGAACTAGAGAATAGGGATTGGAAGAAAATAAAAATCACTAACTTTAAAAAATGCACTTTAAATGGATATTACCCAATTCAACATGCAGTGCTACTCCACCTTTGAGCACATTTAGCAAAGAACTCATGTCAGCAACAATGCTGAGACATCAGCATCATTCACACACATACTCCCTAATAGACCATACTGAAACCAGCTCTTCAAATTCTCCATTATGACAAGAACACCAATTTAAATTGAGGCAAAATAACCTAGTAGGACTGACATGGTAAAACACTTAAGCTTTTGACCCTCGGTTATAATAAGCCTTCAGATTCTCATTTGTAAAACAATGGTGATAAGACTATAAATCTCACAGGACTTTTCCTAGGATTATATGAGTGTTTGCAAGTAAAGCACTGAATTAAATAAAAGGGCAAATACTAAAAAGTGTTTTAATGTCAACCATTAATATTATTATTTCTTTTTGCTTTTCATTAAATTGGCACTGGGTGAAGAACAGTGCATAATTAATGTAGAAACAGCAAATAAAATTTATATATTTGTGAGAACATTTAACATTTTCTCATTAATATCATTCTAAGATCAATGACCTACAGGAATCAGTAATATTTTCAGTATATTATGCTTTCCTTTTCAGTGTATCTTTATGTGAAATTCTATATTCTTACAAAAACAACTGCCCACCCCTATTTGGCAAACTCTCCTCTGACAAGGGAGTTTCTTACTGGTATTTCATAAGACCAGAATTTCGCTAATTCATTGCACTAACCATTCAAGCGAATTTAATGTAAGAGACAAAGAAAGAAAAAAAAGCATGGGGCCCTGGGTGAGCCAAGAGCTGTGTAGAAATGGAAGGTTTCATGAGTCTGATATTTAAGCACAGCACTAAAAAGAAAATGCAAAGATGTTAAGATGTTATATGCTTTTCCTGAAAATGTCAACACATTTTTATTAATTCTCATAGGCATACTTAACAAAACAGAAAAAGTAAAAGCATTTCATAGTATCCCAGTCCCAAAGAGTAGAATGAACACCAAAATGACATGACTTAATAATAAATAACTCTTCTGTCACAAAGGAAACATATATTGATAAAGTTCAATAATTAAAATCACAATTATAGAAAAAATAATGTGAATCACTAATAAAGACATGAAGAAATGCTTAAACTCATTTGTAAAAGATAAATCCAATTTAAAACAATGTGATATAATTTCATACTCACCCTATTAAAGTGCTACATAGCATAAGTCATTGAAAATAGCATGGGGATGTGAAAATGTTCATGCGGTACAGATGATAATGTAGAATGGGCAGCTATTCTGGAGAGCAATCTGACACTACTCAGCCAGATTAAGCATACAAATGCTCTGAGTATCAGCAATCCTGAGTATATATCCTAGAGAAATTGCCCACAAGTCCAAAAGGGATTATTATTGCAGCATGGCTTATCATGCCAGAAGAGAGTGGAGGTAATTTGGAGGGCCATTACTGGGGAATATACATAAAAACAAGGTGGATGCAAACCATGGGATACTAGAAGACTGTGAGAACCAATGAACTAAATATAAAAATAATTTAAATATTTCATAGAAACATGCCTATATATATGTAATATATATTACATATATATTATTATGACCGCCTGACGTTTGTAGGCAAATTAGCTATAATTTTGCGCTGAAGTTTCTAGAGAGCCAGACCATTATAAATAGGGAAGCAGGTTGTTTACCACGACAGTAGAAGTGAATTTTTTCTGAAGTTATGGGTAAACAAAGCGACTTAACAGCCTTTGACCGTGGGATATATTTGAACTTGAGTGGCCAGATTATTATGACTACCTGATTTTTGTAGGCAAATTAGCCATACACTGCATCATATGGGATATGGAAGCTGAAGGCCTGTTTGAATACCATTGCTGTCTGCAGTTACAAAGATAAAATGTCTCCAATTTGCCCAAGAACACAAGGATTGTACAGTCGAGCATTGGAAAAAAGTCATGTGGTCCGATGAATCACGTTTCCAGATGCATCATGCAGATGGCAGAGTGAGAATTTGGCAGAAACAGCATGAAAGCATGCACCCCACATGCATGAGTACAACCCTTCAAGCTGGTGGGGACAGTGTTATGGTTTGGGGCATGTTTTCGTGGCATGATTTGGGCCCTTTAATTTGTGTGGAACAATGTCTGAATAGCATAACATACCTAAGTATCATTGCTGATCAAGTTCATCCTATCATGTTGATGGCGTATCCCAATGGAGATGGCTTCTTCCAACAAGACAATGCACCATGCCACAGTGCTCGTATTGTGCAGGAGTGGTTTCAAGAACATGAGGGAGGCCCTGTCCGGTTTGGCTCAGTGAATAGAACGTCATCCTGTGGACTCAAGGGGCCCAGGTTCGATTCCGGTCAAGGGCCTGTACCTTGGTTGTGGGCACATCCCCAGTGGGGAGTGTGCAGGAGGCAGCTGATCGATGTTTCTCTCTCATCGATGTTTCTAACTCTCTATCCTTCTCCCTTCCTCTCTGTAAAAAAATCAATAAAATAAAAAAAGAACATGAGGGAGACTTTACCTTGCTTAGGTGGCCCTCACAATCACCAGATCTCAATCCAACTGAGCATTTGTGGGACGAAGTTAAAAGAGCCATCAGGCAGCTGGTTCCACAACCATCAAATCTCACAGAACTGGACAGTGCTATTCATCAGGCATGGTGTCAGATTCCTCGCACCACCTTTCAACATCTCATGGAGTCAATGCCAAGAAGAATTGCTGCAATATTGAAGGCAAAAGGTGGCCCAACGAAGTACTGATGGGGTGATCATCATAATCTGGCCACTTAGTATATACATAAGGCTGTTAAATGTTCAAAAGCTGTTAAATCGCGTTATTTACCCATATCTCCAAAAAAAAAAAGAAAATCACTTGTACTGTCGTGGTAAACAACCTGCTTCCCTATTTATAATGGGCTGGCCCTCTAGCAACTTCAGCACGAAATTATAGCTAATTTGCCTATAAACATCAGGTAGTCATAATAATCTGGCCACTCAGTCTATATGTATATAATTAAAATGATACCTATAACAGCTTATAAAATACAAATACACACCTGTAAAATAAAATGTGTTTCCCAAGAATCCACGGACATAAGAAAAGGATATAAAATAAATATAATGATTACCATTCAATATGGTGATGGGGAAGACAATGTGACAAGAAATGGATATATAAAGACTATAAATATGAAATATGTGAAAAAGGCTGTTTTACCTTTCTATGGCTACATAAGTTACCACAAGTTTAGCAGTTTAAAACTATGAAAATTCATTATTTCACAGTTCCTGTATGTTAGAAGTCCAGACAGGGCTTAACTGAATTCTCACAAAACTAAAATCCAGTGGACAGCTAGGGCCAGGGTCCCATCTGAGGCTTGGGGTCATCTTCCAAGCTAATGTGGTTATTGGCAGACTTAATTTCCTTACAATTATAGAAGTCATAAACTCTATCTTTAAGACAATCAGAACAGCAACTCTCTGATGTTTCACCTTCTTTTAAAGGGCTCACTCAATTAGATTGGGCCCACACAGAACAATTTCCCTTTTATTAATTAACTAGTGGCCTGGTGCACAAAATTCATGCACATTAAAAGGGAATTAATTAGAGGAAATATTTTAATATTGCTATTTACCCATTCTCTATAATAGAAGTGTCAGAGATGAAAGAAAGTTAGTAAAATGTATATGAAAATCTCCCTCTTGTCAGAGTACGGGGCATGCCGCAGGACCTAGAGTCAAGTCCCCGCCCACCTCCCGCACGCACTTCGAAAATGCAGGAGACCCAGACCCAGCCATCCCCACCCCAATTTGGTGGGACCCAGACCCAGCCGACCCCACCCCCATCAAGCCCTTCCAGGCGGGGGGCACAGCTTCAAATCCACCAGCCCAGTGTGGGGTGAGGGGCCCAGGTTGAGGTTCCCTGGCCTGGCACCGGGTGGGGGGGTGCAGTCTCAGGTCCCCTGTCAAGCTCTGCTGGGCAGGATAGCAGCCTTAGGTCCCCTGGCCCAGCGCCAGGGCAGGGAGCGCAGCCTGAGGTACCCTGTCAAGCCCCCGCCAGGTGGGGGGCACGGCCTGAGGTCCCTGTTAAGCCCAGTCGGGCAGGGGATGCAGCCTGAGGTACCCCAGCCCAGCGCTGGGGCAGGGGCTCAGGCTGAGGTCTCTCAGCCCAGCACCGGGTGAGGGTGCAGCCTGAGGTCTCCCAGCCCAGTGTTGGGATGAGGAGAGTGGCCTGAGGTTGCTGTCTAGTCCCGCAGGGTGGGGGGTATGGCCTGAGGTCTCCTGGCCTGGCACTGGAGTGGGGGACATGGCCTGAAGTCCCCCATTAAGCCCTGCCAGGCAAGGGACATGGCCTGAGGTCCCCTGTCAATCCCTGCAGGTTGGAGGGCGTGTCCTGAGGTCCTTCACCCTGGCCAGGCACCATGCAGACTCAGGTCCCTGCTGTTCAGTTGTTATGGTGTCCAGGCTAATTTGCATATTCCTCTATTATATAGATAGATGATTAATTGTTCAGTAAGCTATCATAAGGCTAGTAGCCCATCATATTCACTGGTCCTACTTACCTTCAAGAGAACTGGATTAAACAGGAAATGCAAATACAAATATTATAGTATAAATATTTATAATTTTCAAATATATATTTTATCAGCTATATCAAGGAGATTAAAATGAGCAAATAGCCCAGCCAACATTGCCCTGTGGTTGAGCAACAACCTATTAACCATGAGGTGAAAGTTCAATTCCCTCTAGAACACCAACTTACACAAAAACAAACTCAAAATGGCTAAAGCACTTAAATGTAAGATGGGAAACCAGAAAAATTTTAGAAGAAGCCATAGGCAGCAAAATATCAGACATATGCCAAAGCAATATCTTTACCAATATAGCTGCTAGGGCAATGGAAACTAAGGAGAAAATAAACAAATGGGACTACATCAAAATAAAAAGCTTCTGTACAGCAAAAGAAACCATCAACAAAATAACAAGAAAACCCACTGCATGGCAGAACATATTTGCCAATGTTATCTCAGATAAGGGCTTAATCTCCAAAATTGATAGGGAACTCATACAACTTAACAAAAGGAAGATAAACAATCCAATCAAAAAATGGGCATAGGACCTAAATTGACACTTTTTGAAAGAGGACATACAGAAGGCCGAGAGGCATATGAAAACATGCTCAAAGTCAGTAATCATCTGAGAGATGCAAATCAAAACAACAATGAGATGCCATCTCACACCTGTCAGAATGGCTATCATCAAGAAACAAGTGCTGGCAAGGATGTGGAGAAAAAGGAATCCTCATGCACTGCTGTTGGGAATGCAGACTGAAGCAGCCACTGTGGAAAACAGTATGGTGTTTCCTAAAAAAAAAATTAAAATAGAACTGCCATTTGACCCAGTAATCCACTTCTAGGACTATATCCCAAGAAATTAGAAACCAAACAGAAAAGATATATGCACCCTTATGTTCATAGAAGCACAATTTATAACAGTTAAGATTTGGAAACAGCCTAAGTGCCCATCAGCAGATGAGTGGATTAAAAAACAGTGGTACAGCTACACCATGGAATACTACACCGCTATAAAAAAGACGGAAGTTTTACCATTTGCAACAGCATGGATAGAATTGGGGAGCATTATGCTAAGAGAAATAAGCCAGTGGGAGAAAAATAAATATCACTTGATCTCACTCATATGTGGGATGTAATGATCAATGTAAAGTGATGAACAAAAATCCAGAGACAAATGGCAGGGGAGGGGGGGTTAGAGATCAACCAAAGGACTTGTATGCATGCATATTAGCATAACCAATGCACACAGACACTGGGGCAGTGGGGGCTTGCCCTCGGGTTGGGAGTGGCTTACGGGGTGTCAGTTGGGGAAAAAGGAGACATATGTAATACTTTAAACAATAAAAAAAAAGTAAAAAAAAAAGTTCAATTTCCTGTCAGAGGATATGCCTGAGTTGATGGCTTGATCCCAAGTAGGGGCACGCAGGAGGCAGTTGATCAACGATTCGCTCTCATCATTGATGTTTCTATCTCTCTCTCCCTCTCCCTTTCTCTCTAAAATAAATAAAAATATATTTTAAAGAATTAGTGAATATATAGCATACTTAAACATTATTAATAACTTCGATTTAGAGAACATACAAATAACTTTGCACCCAAATGTTGGAGTATATAAAGGATTTTTAAAGACATGCACTACAAATTAGAAACAAAAGGAAAAAAAAACTAAAACTTGCATAGCTGTATTAATATCAGAGAAAATAAATCATTAGATATCTACTAATGCCATTTTGGTTAAATAACTGAAATATCCTATCTAATAATAGACAAACATGGTAATTGACCTTACCTTTGCTATGCCTCCCATTGGCTAATCAGCATGATATGCAAATTAACCCAACCAAGATGGCGGCCGGCAGCCACGCAGCTGAAGCGAGCAGGAGGCTTGCTTGCTCCAGTGATGGAGGAAGCCAAGATTCCCCGCCTGCCGCAGCCCGGCTCTGAGCTCCAAAAGCAACAAAGTTTCAATTATAGAAGCTAAACAAACCCCAGATACCTGCTTTCAGCAGGCCGTGGCCTCAGAGCTGGAGTGAGCAGGAGCCGGCTCTCAGCTCCAGTGACGGCAACAAAGTTTCAATTATAGAAGGTAAATAAATCCCAAAAGAAGAAAAAAAAGAAAAAAAGGAGAGGCTGGGAGCTTCAGTCGCCGGCCAGCCTGAAAACGGCCCTCAGCCTCTCACCCAGACTGGCCAGGCACCCCAGTGGGGACCCCCACCCTAAAGGAGGTGTGGCCAGCCTGAAAACAGCCATCAGCCCCTCATCCAGGCTGGCCAGGTACCCCAGTGGGGACCCCCACCCTGAAGGGGGTGTGACCAGCTGCAAACAGCCATCAGCCCCTCACCCAGGCTGGCCAGACAACCAAGCGGGACCCCAACCCTGATCCTGATCACCCTTCTGGGCAAACCAGCCAGCCCCCACCCGTGCACCAGGCCTCTATCCTATATAGTAAAAGGGTAATATGCAAACTGACCCTAACAGCAGAAAGACTGGGAATAACTGGTCACTATGACACACACTGACCACCAGGGGGCAGACGCTCAATGCAGGAGCTGCCCTCTGGTGGTCAGTGAGCTCCCACATAGGGGAGCTCTGCTCAGCCACAAGCCAGGCTGATGGCTGCCAGCACAGCGGTGGTGGTGGGAGCCTCTCCTGCCTCCTCAGCAGCACTAAGGATGTCCGACTGCAGCTTAGGTCTGCTCCCCGCTGGCAAGTGGACATCCCCCAAGGGCTCCCGGGCTGCCAGAGGGATATCTGATTGCCAGCTTAGGCTCAATCCCCCTGGGAGCGGGCTTAAGCCAACAGGTGGTCATCCCCCAAAGGGTCCCAGACTGGGAGAGGGCACAGGCCGGGCTGAGGGACCCCCCCCCCCAAGTGCACTAATTTTTGTGCACCAGGCCTCTAGTTTAGTACAATAAGAAAGAAATGGACACAAGTTATATGCTTTTGAAAAGTACTTCAAGAAACATTATTATGTATATGTCTAGATATTCAGAGAAATAATTAGAATAAGATTTAATTTATTTTAATGTTTTTTAAAATAAATTATTCCTTTTTGGAAACTTAAAAATATAGACATTTATATTGATTCAAAGAGGAAAGGAGAGGGAGAGAGATAGAAATAGCAATGATGAGAGAAAATCATTGATTGGCTGCCTCCTGCACTCACCCTACTGGGGATCAAGCCAGTAATCTGAGCATGTGCCCTGACTGGGAATCCAACTGTTATCTCCTGGTTCATAGGTTGACCCTCAACCACTGAGTCAAGCCGGCTGGGCTGAAATAAATTATTTTGATATAAAGTTATACATTATTTGTATTTTTATATGGTAATTTTAAAAAGCTGCCATTTGTAATCACTACAACAAAATATGAGGCACCAAAGAAAAGACATACTAGTATATGAGAAAAGTAAACATTTTAAAAATATTTTTTATTGATTTTTAGAGAGAGACAAACATCAATGTGAGAGCAAAACTTTGATCAACTGCCTCCTGCACGTCCGGACTGGGGATAGAGCCAGCAGCCTGGGCATATGACACCCAACCAACTGAGCCACACTGACTAGGGCAAAATAAGCATTTTTACTGATACATGTTAAGGAGATTTAAATAAATGGAGGGATATAACAAGTAAAATAGATTATTGGTATAAATTGATTTGGGGCCTGAAAAAACAAATTCAACCAAGAGTTCTTGCTTTAACTTCCTTTTCTTCCTTCCTTCTTTCCTCCCTCTCTCCCTTCCTTCCTTCCTTCCTTCCTTCCTTCCTTCCTTCCTTCCTTCCTTCCTTCCTTCCTTCCTTCCTTCCTTCCTTCCTTCCTTTCTTCATTCCTTCCTCCCTCCTTTCCTCTCTCCCTTCCTTTCTTCCTTCTTTCCTTCCTTCCATCTTTTGGTTCAAGGTGATAAGCTCACTCTCAAATACATGTGAAAGAATGATGGGTAAAGAAAGAATATGAGATTCATGAAGAAGAGGATTTTATGGTGGGGCTGGCAGGGGGATCAAAAATCATACTCTATCAGATACTGAGTCATCTTTATATAACTATGATGTTGTATTGGCATAAGAATAAACCAGATAGACCAGCAAAACAGAAAAAGGTGCCCAGTAGTAGGTAAACACACACACATTTCCCCCATGGTCCCAGATGTTACACTGAAGAGTATTTAATAAAAGTACTACTAGTTGTAAAGTTCACAGTTTTATGGAAATCACAAAAGGATTGTACTGATATTCTGATCATGTTTCTTCTAATTTTCTGTCAAGCTAGCCACTCGTTACCCAGTGCCAATAAACTGTTATGGATTCATATTCAGACTATTTATCCTTCCACATGAATTGGCCAACCAAATATACTATCATCTATAGTTTCATATTTCTGCCCATTTGGAGGATTTTCCTTCACTTTAAGCCAGCCCTGAGAGGAGTAAAATGCAACAGTCCTTTGCTTCTAATTTGTACCATATTACCATGTAGATCCAGCAACATACTAAACTCATACTTTTTACTTTCTATTAGCGAATTAGACTATTCCTTATCAGGCTTTAGACGTGAATTGAGGGAGAGATGGAAGAATCAGGTAAAATTGAATTCTGAGCCAACAGTTTATATTTTTTCCTAATGCCTTGTGCTCCTTAATATCTACTTGGGCCCAGTCTTATACACATTGTTTTCATTTCACATTGCAATACTACTTTTCACCTGTGTCTATGTATTTCACTAAACAACATAATAACCAGTTCAGGTAGTCCAGACTTGGAATACCGTGATCAGCTGTTGGGTTCTTTTCCATGGCCTATGAGGATTTGGAGCCTTCATTTGCATAAGAATGGGCCAATCAGGGACTAAGGGCTGGGACTTCTGTCTATAGAAGCCAGCTCCACTCCATCTTTAGTGGAATACTTTCCTTTTCCACTGAAGACTGAATTTCCACAGCTGGTAAAATACCAAAGATGTCTTGCTGGAGCTGAGTAGGGCAGACCAGCGCAGGCCAAAGCAGACTGGCATAGAACAAAGCAGAGCAGAGCAGATGGGCACTGGAGCAGACCAATGAAAAGCAGAGCAAAATGCCCTGGACAGTGTTGCTCAATGACTAGAGCACTGGCCCATGCACTGAGGGGTCATGGGTTCAATTCCCATTAAAAAACATGAACCTGGATTGCAGATTTGATCCCTGGCCTGGTCGGGTCTCTTGCAGGTGGCAAACAATAAACGATGTATTTCTCTATCTCTCTCCCTCTCTCCCTCCTTGATTCCCTCCCTTCCATTCTCTCTAAAAAGGAATGGGAAATATATTCTTGGGTGACAATTAAAAAATAATTAGTAAATAAGTAAGTAAGTAAATAAATAAATAAAGCAAGCAGAGGTCCCTGGCCCCAGGGCTGCTTCACAGCTGTGCTCTATCACAATTGAGCTGTTGTGCACTAAATAAAGTTTCCTTCTCATTGGCACCCCAAATTGGGGATTTCTGTTGGTGTTCAATTTGATGCCATTGGCAGGGCTTAGATGCCATCTTGAGCTGAGGAGAAAATTGTAGTGATTTGGGACCTCAGATGTGAGGAAGCCAATTCACATGAAGATGCAAAGCAAATGTTTGGTAAATAGAGACTGTGGGAAATAGAGTAGACTCTGATCTATAGACACTGGGTGGTCTCCCTCACCATACTTAGTTCACATTATGCTACACCTATCTAGAGTGATAGCTCCTTTCCTGTACCAGGCCCTCTATCTAAATTATTTTAGGTCATTAGGGGCAGTGTTAAAGTTTCTCATGCCAGAGAAATACATTTTCAGTTGTCAAATATTCCTTCCCTGTGCAGACTAGATTGAACTGCTGAATATTTTCCTTAGGACAGGATATCTAACATCCTGTCCAGCAAAATTGTATTACCTCTTTCTCCTCCCTTTCCCAATGAGCTCAGTGTTAGAATTCTGAGACTGAAATGATCTCCAATTTCAGTACCCAACTGAATGAAAATGCAATGTAAAATACAAATATCAATTAGTTCAATTAAATATTGAATATGTGACTCCTTTTTTTTAGTATAAGCTGAAGAGCTTCACAAGGCACTGGAAGAAAAAGAATACTCAGCAATAAGTGAAGCCACTTAGAAAAGCTTATTGACCTACACAAAGTAAGGATTTTCCCTTGGTGTTACATTTTCATGTGGAAATAAGAGATTTTTTTAATAAGGAAAGACAATTTAATAAAGTATATTCTGAAATACGTGGTCTTGATATTACTCTGAATTTATTATAACTAGGTTTAATTCAGAAGCATTGTAAAAACATAATTTTGCAATAATAAACCATGATGTGGGAAGGTATTTTATCTCATAATATAATACTCATCTGATTTTCAGGAAGAAAAAAGAAAGTTCAATGTACTTATCTAATAATCAAATCTAGTGTTTCACAAGATGGTTTTTCATAGCATGTCAATAAATATTTATCAGATAAATAAAATAAATGTGTTTCTTTGGGATTTTACATAGCTATCAATATGCTAATATGAGCACACACTGTCTTCAAGACCTTTGCATTTGCCATTACTCCTTGGGAAAGCTTTTCTTGGAAGGGAAAGATGTGTAGCATTTCCAAAATCGCTCTGACAAAGAAAATATTTTCTTGGAAAAATGTTAAAATTTCTCAAATACTGTTCCATAGGACTCAGGCTTGGAAATGCTGCCATAAAGATACCAACTCATGCAATAATTACCACCATCATTTCAACATAGCAATAATATACAGTCCTAATTATAAGTGCTGAAAGTTGTATCTATTTGTTTACTGATGTGCCCAAATATCTGAGAAATCATTTAGTTCAAAATATTGGTTGAGCAATTAACCAAAAGAATACTGACTGGTTAATTTAATCAGTTTCATATTTAAATGATGAGTCATCTATTTAATACTTATTTGTAGAGCTTGTAGGCTCTTGAAAATTCAATATTAGCCATTAGCGGGTGTGAGCAGCGGCTGTCTACCCCAATTGCCCCTGAGGACTTCTCCACCTCCCCCTGCTCCTGAGGGGTGATTGGGGCAGCAGCTGTCTCTCACACCTGCTGAAGGCACCAGTCCCGCTTGCAGTCTCGAGGCCCACAGTTCCTTTCAAGGTGCATGAATTCATGCACTGGGCCCCTAGTCACTATATAAATATGCTGAACTATTATGCAGCTGTAAACAAAACACCCTTCCTAAGATTTAATGATCTAGACAATGTTAATAATTATGTTAGTAAAAAAAACAATTTACAATACTATAAAAATAATAATCTCAAGTTAGCTTAAAGCATCTCATAATATTTTAAAAACCTAATTAATACATATTTAAAACAGTTGTGTTAAACTGCTTTTTAATCAGTTGGAAAAGACCTTGCTTACTTTTATCTCCAGTTGTCCTTACTAGTAATGTGAGTGCAAATAGCCACTAAATAGCAAAGTACTGTTTAAGTTATTTTTCTGTCTAAAATACATGAACAAAACTATTTGTAACATTTGAAGTAAAGAGTAGAAAATATTTAAGTTGGCATGCTGTCAAACAATACAATGGAAAGAAATTTGCATAGCTAAGCCTCTCAGACTCTCTTGCATTCCTCTGATATAAAACCAAGAGCTATGAGCTTAACATATCAATATATTCAAAGAATATTTACATCGGAGAATTGACACAATAATAAATCATATCCTCCCTTATGGCTTTTTATTAAAACATTTACTCCATGTGCAACACCTAGATTAGAAAAAGAAAATGCACCTATACCCTCTTCACTTAGAAGATATATGAAGTTAATAAATGGCTCCCAAAGATTAGCAGACAGCAATTCAGATAATAGGAGGAAGGCTATTCATCTACTCCTAAAGATTTCCAATTTATTTTATTTATTATCTTTGCAGCTTTAGGGTCGCTGTCTTAGATAATGAGAGTCAGAATAAATTGGAATCTTAGAATCCTACATTTGTTAAATCAGGGCCTATCAAAGGTAACAAATGAGTTATTTTTGTTCTTATAGTCAGCATCCAGATGCACAATGCCAAGGGCCAGGTAATTCCATGTTTCCAACACTTAGGGAGAAAGAGGTGTAGAGAACATTGAGGAGTCTAGAAATTGGTGGCCATGAGATCATCTGTTTACAAAGTGAAAATAAAAAGAAAACTTTCCCCCAGTGTTTTAGAAGAAATAAGGAAATAGTCATTTGAAGAGCCAAGGTTAAATTTTTAAAAATAGAAATACAACTCTAAATAATAATATGAAATATATGACAAATTCTTGTCAGAGAGATTTTGGAAATGCTACACATCTTTCCCTTCCAAGAAAAGCTTTCCCAAGGAGTAATGGCAAATGCAAAGGTCTTGAAGACAGTGTGTGCTCATATTAGCATATTGATAGCTATGTAAAATCCCAAAGAAACACATTTATTTTATTTATCAGATAAATACTTATTGACATGCTATGAAAAACCATCTTGTGAAACACTAGATTTGATTATTAGATAAGTACATTGAACTTCCTTTTTTCTTCCTGAAAATCAGATGAGTATTATATTATGAGATAAAATACCTTCCCACATCATGGTTTATTATTGCAAAATTATGTTTTTACAATGCTTCTGAATTAAACCTAGTTATAATAAATTCAGAGTAATATCAAGACCATGTATTTTTCTTAATTTAAGGAGATAATGTTTTAATGATGGGAGGTATTTTTGCCTCAG
>NW_005871843.1:28225-56840 GCF_000147115.1 Myotis lucifugus | reverse complement strand
ATATTAGTTTCTCATGACAGGGGGTTTATAGTAACAGGCATTGATTTCTTTGCAAAGTTTTTACATTTAATAAATAAAAATGCCAAATAGACAAAGTGAAATGGGAATATAGTCAGAACCTTCTTGGATCTCTAAATTCCTGTTGATGGAGAATTACCCCTTTTGTAAAAGGCAAATATCTAGAGAAGTGATCTTTTGGCTATCACTAGTCTTTTGTAAATGAGTTGTGCACAATTTTTAAAATATATATATATATACATATATCTTTTTATTTCAGAGATTGAGGAATGGAGAGGAAGAGAGAGATAGAAATATCAATTCGCTGCCTCCTGCACAACCCCTACAGGGGATTGAACCCGAAACCCAGGCATGTTCCCTGACCAGGAATCAACTGGTGACCTCCTGGAGCATGGGTCAATGCTCAACCAGTGAACCACACTGACCAGGCTGGGCACAAATTTTTTAATTGAATTTATTGGTTGACATTGCTTACTAAAATTATATAGGCTTCAGGGGTACAATTCCACTAAGTAAGGAATGAGGAATCTTGTACCTGAATCCATGTGAAAGTGGGAGAAAATAAATAATAAAGGTTTGGGGGTTTTTTGTTATCATCCTCAAAATTTTTGCTTAAAGACCTCTCATTTGCATTTAGAAATGTAAATTTCCTTAGACAAATATCATCTAAGATTATTTAAGGGATTTTTTTTTCTGGGTGACATTTTTGTTGCATTTATCTTTAGAAACTATTTTTGTGTCACTTGTGGTTCCAAATTGTAACTGAAAAGTTATGAAAAAACTCTATTGGTTAATTATATAACTTACGTGGTATTTAAATAGCCACATTTAATGCATATTTGTAGCTTAAGAGGATTCTTCACAAATGAAAGCTTTTTTGTGGGCTGGGCACCATTCCAACTCAGAAAGGTTTTGTTCACTAAACTTACTCCAAAATTTCAGATGGTCTGTATTCTTTAAGGAATATATGGTTGCTGATTATCTATGATGGTTGTGCTGTGAAGACTCTTCTATTAAAATGTGTTTCAATGAAAATCTTTCCTTAGAGCAGACGCCTAGTGAATTATCTTGATTGCAGTGGAAGATAGCAATTTTGAACAATTATTTATCCTTATAGTAATCCAAGAGCTTTTATTGTGAAGCACTTGCTATTTGAAGATCTGACTCTCATCTCTAAATAAGCGAGTATTAATCCACTTGTTTTTAATTCTTGTAATACAACTTACCTTTTGCTGGCCTATTCTATGAGCTAATGAGTACATGTTAAATAGGAAATGAGTTGCCAACCTTCTCCATAGTTTATAAAGATATATATTAAACATACATAATAGGATGAGCACTAAAGCACATTGTCTTTTAAATAATTATATTATAAAAAAACTTTCTTTAGCTGCTTTAGGATAAAATTTAATTATTGATTAAAAGTTCACCCACTAAATATATTGTTTTCCTTACTTTCTCATTTTGACTTCCTGACTTCTTACACAAAAACATATTGCTGTTTACAAGAAATCATTATCCGTTCTTTTAAAATGGAAAGCAGAACCATTAGACAATAATTAAATTGAATATTATACGGGATTCATCGACTAGGGGGCTTCAATATGGGGTTATACTGGGGGGGTGAACTGCTGGTGAAGGCCATGGGTGGTTGCCCAGCACCTGATCGAAGTGGGGGGGCCGATCATGGGTGGGGCCGGCCGGGGGGAGGGGCTGCAGCCCAATCAGGGTGATGGGGGCCCATTGGGGGAGGGGGCCGGCTCGGGGAAGGGCCCTTGGGAGGTTGGCCAGCCATCCCACAGCCCTGATCGGGCCGTTTCACTGGCCAGAGTGTGCATCATAGCAACTGGTTGTTCCGGTTGTTCCAGTGTTCTGGTCGCTGGCTTTTTATATTTATAGACTAGAAGCCTGGTGCACAATAATTTGTGCACTGGCACGGGGGGCGTTCCTCAGGCCAACCTGTGCCCTCTCACAGTCTGGGACCCCTCGGGAGATAACCACCTGCTGGCTTAGGCCCACTCCCCTGGTGGCAGATGGCACGCCCAATCCCGTGGTGTCTGTCCCGTCTCCCCCGGTTGCAGATGGCAGGCCCGGATCCTGCACTGGGGCAGGCAGCAGCTCAGGATTGCACTGCTGCCCACCCTGCCTGCCCTGTGCATGGCTCTGCCGCCCGCCCCCCCGCCCCGCCCCACACAGGACAGGTCCAGATCCCGTGCTGGGGCGGCCAGTGGCTGGGGATCATGCTGCTGCCAGCCCCAGGTGGGGTGGCGCAGTGGGATCTGCCTGCAGTATGCAAATTAGCCACCATCTTTGTTGGCAGTTAATTTGCATATTACGCTGATTAGCCAATGGGAAGCGTAGCGAAGATATGGTCAATTACCATGTTTGTCTATTATTAGATAAGATGATGCTAATTGTAAGTTGGATCTGTAAGTTTGTGTAATCTCCCTTGTTTTTATAGCTTACTGAGAAATTTTTATTATGCAGTGAAGTTATCAAATGCTTTTCCTATATCTATTAAATCATCCTATCACTTCCTCTTTTATTGATAATATGTCAAGTTAATGGATTTTCAAATTTACACCAATCTGCCTTTCTGGAATACACCCGATCTGGTCATGATATATTAGCTTAATATATCATTGAACTTAACTTACTAATACCTTGATTGATCCAGGAACTTCCACATTAAACTAATTAAATGTTCCCAGAAGAAAACATCCAATCATATGTTTAATATTTTTATAGAATTGAAGAATTTTATCTTTCAAATTAAAAATTCAACATAATTCCCAACTCAAGAAATGAGAAATACAATTATACCAAAATTCATCATTGCAAAATTTAAGAGCACTAAAAACAAAGTAAATATCCACAAAGCTGTAAGAGAGGAGGATAAAAAGCTCAGAATCAGATGAACAGGAATGGATGACAATCAAGCAATGCCTTCAAATTACTGAAACACAGTTATTGCCACCCTAGTATTCTTTGTCCAGTCAGACTTTTATTCAACATAATAGCAAAAAAATGAGATGGTGTTATGAAGGGAAAATCCAAAGCAACGGTTGTTTTTCCTCTCTGTCATTTTTTTGCTGTTCCAGTTATATGATGAAGCAACTGGGCCATTTGACCTGTGTTTTTTCCAGTCTCAATTTTGCTATCTGTACATTTGTGGTGCAGTTCAACATGTTATCTGAAATTCATGCAAATTGGCATCTGGATAAAGATACTTGACTAAATTCAATGTCTTTGACAAGAAAAAAATAAAGCATTTCTATGGGGTTCTGTCATCAGAGAGCACGGAATCTTGTTACTTCCTTTTCTGATGCTAGCAGAAGGTGATGCTCAGGCCTGGATCCTTAATTCAATTAATGAATAAATCAATCCAGTGAGGTTGTAAAAAGGCAATATTCACATTCTATAATTTTTTGTATTAGTTGTAATAATTTTTAATAAGATAATTTTCTTCTATTTGGTTACACAATAGAGTTGTTCTTGTGAAAAAAGGAAGATAAATGCTCAGTTCTTTCTTTTATTTAACCTGTTTTCAAGATAATAAATTTTGTTCCTCTGTTTTAAAAATGTGACAGTTGGGGTTTTAAAAATATATTGTTATAAACTCAAGGATGAAAAAGCTTTAGGTTTCAATCTAATCTAATTCTTATCTTTTTTAAACTCAAATTACTCAATCTTCAGCAAGTAGACTTTTTAAGTTACCACCTAAGTCTTTTTGATATCATCATGATATTTTTGATAGATTCTTTGATACTTAATATGTCAAGATATTCCAGGTTCATGTTACATTAATTGCCCTAAAATCAGGCATCTATCAAAGCAGCCCTGACCAGTTGTAATGAGAAGTGATATTTCAATTTGGCAATCTATATACAAGGCATGCTGCTTTGATCTTTGTTTCCTTTTCAGTAGACAGATTGGGATATAGATAAATATATATTCATAGATCAAATACCTCATGAGTTAATAATATTTCCAATCTGGATGCAGAACAAGAAGGTTATTTCCTAATTTCATCTGCTTTACTCTGTATCTTCTTTCGTCCATACTGAGGATCATGATTCTGAAGAACACAGATGATGGGATTAGAATATTTCATAATTGTTTTGTTTCATTCTATATTAAAAATGCAAATCTTTCAGATTAATCAACACTAGTATGAATAATTAAAGCAGTTATGATTTTTTTATTTGTCATTAAAATTCTTTTGTTTTTTCATTTTTATAATTATACTAAAGGCCCGGTGCACAAAAATTTGTGCACTCGGGAGGGTCCCTCAGCCTGGCCGGCGCCCTCTCCCAGTCTGGGAACCCTCGGGGGATGACCACCTGTTGGCTTAGGCCTGCTCCTCGGGGGATTGGGCCTAAACTAGCAGTCAGACATCCCACTGGCAGCCTGGGAGCCCTTGGGGGATGTTCACTTGCCAGCAGGGAGCAGGCCTAGCTGCAGTTGGACATCCCTAGTGTTGCTGAGGAGGCGGGAGAGGCTCCCACCACCACCGCTGTACTGGCAGCCATCAGCCTGGCTTGTGGCTGAGCAGAAGTCCCCCTGTGGGAGCACACTGACCACCAGAGGGCAGCTCCTGCATTGAGCGTCTGCTCCCTGGTGGTCAGTGTGTGTCATAGTGACCAGTGATTCCCAGTCACCCTGCGGTTTAGGATCAATTTGCATATTACCCTTTAATTATATAGGATAGAGGCCTGGTGCATGGGTGGGGGCCAGCTGGTTTTCCCTGAAGGGTGTCCCAGATCAGGGTGGGGGTCCCGTTCAGGTTGCCTGGCCAGCCTGGGTGAGTGGCTGATGGCTGTTTGAAGGCTGGACACAGCCCCTTCTGGGTGGGGGTCCCGGCTGGGGTGCCTGGGTAGCCTGGGTGAGGGGCTGATGGCTGTTTGCAGGCTTGCCACAGCCCCTTCAGGGTAGGGGTCCCTTCTGGGGTTCCTGGCCAGCCTGGGTGAGGGACTGAGGGCCATTTTCATGATGGCCACACCCCCTTCAGGGTGGCGGTCCCCACTGGGGTGCCTTGCCAGCCTGGGTGAGGGGCTGATGGCTGTTTTCTGGCTGGCCAAGCCCCCCAGCAGGGTCCCTCACCCCATAAGGGTGTGGCCATCCTGGGTGAGGGGCTGATGGCTGTTTGCAGGCTGGCCACAGCCCCCAGCCACCCAAGCTCCCAGTGGAGGCTGGCTGGAAGCAGGTATCTGGAATTTATTTAGCTTCAATAATTGAAACTTTGTTGCCTTTTGCAGAGGCCACAGCCGTCCAGGGCAGGAGAGAAGCTTGGCTTCCTCCATTGCCGGGGCAACCAAGCCTCCTGCTTGCACCAGCTCCGTGGCTGCCAGCCGCCATCTTGGTTGGGTTAATTTGCATATAGTTGCTCTGATTGGCTGGTGGGCGTGGCTTGGACACAGTGAAGGTACAGTCAATTAGCATCTTTGTCTTTTATTAGTGTAGATTGTTTTCAATGTCAAATCATATTTCCACTATAAGACGACCCAAGTTTTTCCACCACAAAATTTGCCTTTTGGAGAATTTATTTTAAATGTATTAACAAAAAACAAAACACTCTGAAAGAACATTTTACCCTCCCCATCCCTGCCTAAAGGAATTCAGAGAGATAACCATGACCTAAATGAGGTAGAACAGGAACAAATATAGCAAAGCCTTTTTTTTGAACTTCCTTTAGTGTCCCATTGTTTCAGGGTTGCCTGACAAAAATTTGTCTACCACATGCTGTCTGACTGTGTTACTTCTCCTTTTAAATCTCAGACCCTTTCATTCCTTCTGCTTTGTACAAAATCACACATAGGCGATTAAAAATGGTGGTGGAGTAAGTAGACATACATGCAAAAAAAAAAAAACTATACCACCAACTTAGAACATACACATAAATAAACTCAAAATGGTTAAAGGACTTAAAGGTAGTAAGGGAAACCATATAAGTCTTAGAAGAATTCATAGGCAGCAAAATATCAGACATATGTTGTAGCAATATCTTTACCAATACAGCTCCTAGGATAATGGAAACTAAGGAGAAAATAAACAAATGGGACTACATCAAAATAAAAAGCTTCTGCACAGCACAAGAAACCATCAACAAAACAACAAGAAAGCCCACTGCATGGGAGAACATATTTGCCAATGTTATCTCTGATGAGAGTTTAGCTTCCAAAATGTACAGGGAACTCATGTAACTTAACAAAAGGAAGCCAAACAATCCAATTAAAAAATGGGCAAAGGATCTAAATAGATACTTCTCCAAAGAGGACATACTTATGGCCAAGAGACATATGAAAACATGCTCAAAGTCACTAATCATCCAAGAGATGCAAATCAAAAGGACAATGAGGTACCATCACACACCTGTCAGAAAGGCTATCATTAACAAATCAACAAATGACAAGTGCTGGCAAGAATGTGGAGAAAAAAGAACTTTGTGCACTGCTGGTGGGACTGCAGACTGTTGCAGCCATTATAGAAAACAGAATGGCATATCCTCAAAAATTAAAGATGAAACTGCCTTTTGACCCAGTGATCCCACTTTTAGGAATATATTCTAAGAAACCTGAAACACCAATCAGAAAGAATGCATATACCTCTATGTTCATAGCAGCACAATCTACAATAGCTAGTTCTGGAAACAGCCCAAGTGCCTATCAGTAGATGAGTGGATAAAAAAAAGTGGCAGTGCATTTATACCATGGAATACTATGCAGCAGTAAAAAAAAAGAATTTCTTACCCTTTGAGACAGCATAGAGGGACCTGGAGAATATCATGCTAAGTGAAATAATTCAGTCAGAAAAATACAAGTATCACATGATCTCACTCATATATTGAATATAATTAACAAAATAAACTGATGAACGGTGTAGATCCAGAGGGTGAAAAATGGCACATGAATGTCAATGCCAAATGTGTCTTCACGTTTCATTATTGTATGACACCTATGCATGTACATCCATAATAAACTTTCCACATTTTCTCCTACTAATCTGTCTTTATTAAATTTGACTATTAACCTAGACAGTGGAAGAACTTAGACGGTGGAAGGAAAGTTGTTTTTTTGTATGTGTCCCAACAACTACATATTACATATTATTGTATCCCCTTACTTTCTCATTTCAACTTAGTTTTGCAAAGAATCATAAGTGTTATGGTCACCTCCAGTCTTATAATGTCAGTATATCAATTCATTTTAATCCTCTGAAATTAATTTTGTAGTAGAGTCCTTATAAGTTACTTTGGGGATAATATTTCATTATTTTTTTGAATATTGGTAACAATGTGTGTGTTTCCTTTTTATTGGAAAGCCAGTTTTTCTGGATATAAATCCTTGGTTTACATATTCTTTCCCTAAATATCTTCAATATGTTACTATATTTTCTTTAGCATAAAAAATTGCTGTCAGAAAGATTGCTGATGATTCAATTTTATTTCTCTTCTAAGTCACATGTACTTTACTGACTATATGCCCAAATGTTTTCTATTTCCTCCTTAAAAATTTTAAGTGTACCACAATGTCTATAAAAAGCTGGAGGCACCAGAATTGGTGAATTACACCTCCCCAGAGACAACAGAGTCTTCATCCAGCCCAGGAGTTGTTCAACCTTACCCATCAAAACCATATTTTAGGTTGTAAGGAAAAGGGACCATGCTGGGTCTTGGAGTGTTAGATTTCTAAGGTTTAAGTCATGAACTGCCCAGACAGAAAGACTAAAAATATTACAATTACAATTTGCAACATAAGATTTATCTTCTTTAAATTTCTTCAGCCCTTTAATAAATGGTACAGTTATTCAAAATTGTCAGAATTTCAAATAATTCATAGAATGTGTTGTTAAAATAAATTAACATTCTAATTAGTAATACCTCAGGCATGGCTATTTCTAATCATTGAGGAAGTATATTTTAGAAGATATGAGACATTTAAAGATGCTTACTTGAATATCAATGTTTTTACTGAAGATAACTACAATAAGGAAAGAGAAAACACATGTTATTTACATGAGTATGAATATTCTGGAAAGTTTAAAGGAAAAAAGTAATATGATAGAACACAAGAGAATTGGTATAGCTTCAGGGGAAACCAATAAAGATGTTCTGCTCTTTCTCATATGTCTGCAATGAGAAAGCAAACTGCTTCTGGCTACCTTTACTGGTAAGGTTGGGAAATATGAATTTGCAATAGCTGCATATTAGGTGCAGGAAATATTTTTATTTCCTCCAAGAAAGAACACAAATATGGAACTACAGCTGTGTTTGGTATCTTTAACTGTACTAATTCCTAGCCATTCTCCAAGACCTACCTAATCTTACACCCAACAAAATAGTTAAACCTCTTGCATTTTTCAGGCCTTTTTTGGTGCATCTAAATTCTTTATTCACCCAGGTATGAGTATTGATTCACTAACTTGAGGTTTGGGAGACTGGAGCAAGGGTTTACCTGACATTTCCAAACTTAATGACCTTGACTCCATGGATCATAAAATGAACTTTAGAGTTTTTACAATTACTTAATATATCAATTCTTATTTTACATTCTGAGGATGGTTTGGTGGTAGCATTAAGCCTAAATTGGGGTGGATTTTGTCCAAGACTTCACTTATCACCTGACTTATTGGTCTCCTTTCTGATTGGTGAATCATATAGAGTTGTCAATAAGGATTGGTGTTGATATAGCTCCATAATCTAATAACTCCTGAAAGATTTAGTGTTTCCCTTTCCACAACATGATTAATAGCTACAGCCCCTTTGACATAGGCTCAGTAGGTCATTAATGGTATGTATACTCTGGACCATATTACATGCCCTGTCTCATGAACCCAACACCACTCTCAATCAAAGGCTTCAACAATGTAAAACTGGCTTAGTGAGAAATGGATAAGAAGCTATGACTTCTCTATAAGGCATCTCAAGTTATGTTAATATTCAGCAGACCTAGATTTTTCCTACCTATTTTACTGAAGCAGAGCCTTAGCAGGCTGTGTGTATGTATGTGTGTATGTGTGTATAGATATATAAATAAACAGATAGGTGAGAGATAGGCAGATGGATAATTGATAGATGATAGATATCTATATATCTATATATCTATATATATAGATATATAGATATATAGATATATATATATATATTAATTTTGAAAGCCCAAACATTTCCCAGTTTTTAATATGGTGTTTTACAGAAGTGAATTAACATGAAACCCTCTTAGGTAAGACCAAAAAAGGAAATATAAAAAATTTCAGTATCTACTTATTCAATATATTCATTTACAAGATGAATATCAACACAATACTATTTCTTTTTCTGAGAATAAAAGCTTTGGTAATTTGTTTCTTTAAAAAAAATAATGAAACATTTAAACAGCATCTATGATGGTCAGGCTCTATCCTGGTACAGGGAGAGCGCAGTGAGCTGAAGACAGACATGGTCCCTGAACTAAAGGAGCTACATTCTTATATGGTAAGACAATGTAAGCATCAAATACAACAGAAAAATAATTTTATATTGTGATTAAGCCTATGATAATATAGTAAGAATTACAAATAGTAACTGGGGTGAGTTTGGATATTACTGAAGTAAGATTGGTCACTGAATGCTTCCTTCAGAAATTAATTATTAAGCTGAGCCATGAGGATATCTGTGAAGACAATCCTATCTAATAAAAGGCTAATATGCAAATTGACCTAATGGTGGAACGACCAGTCACTATGACACTCACTCACCACCAGGGGGCAGACACTCAATGCAGGAGCAACCCCTTGGTGATCAGTGAGGTCCCACAGGGAGAGTGCCACTCAGCCAGAAGCCGGGCTCACGGCTGGCGAATGCGGCAGCAGTGGTGGGAACCTCTCCCGCCTCCATGGCAGCGCTAAGGATGTCCGACTGATGGCTTAGGTCCATCAGTTGGACATCCCCCGAGGGCTCTCAGACTGCGAGAGGGTGCAGGCCGGGCTGAGAGATCCCGCGGAGGGCACGAATTTCATGCACCAGGCCTCTAGTAGAGTATATCATAACAACTGGGCTTCTAGCCAGACTTGTTGGTTAGAAGCCCTGCTCTATAATTCACTAGATGTGGAACCCTGGGACAGTCACTTAACCTCTTTGTGTCTCAGTTTCCTCTTCTGTAAAATAGTAACAATCATAACACTCACCTGATAGGCTTATCATTAGAATTAAGTGAACACATATCAAAAATAGAATATTCAAAGATTCTGAGATATGAAAGGACTTGATGTGTTCAAGAAAATTAGAGAGCAGTGACTACAAGGAAGCCTGCCATGAGATGAGTCTGAAGATTTGAATAAGGACCTAAAGCACCTACGGCTTTGAAGACTGAGCAGGCACAGGAGCTTACTACCCAAATCCACCTTCAAGAGTTGACTCACAGCCTAGCTCCAAGGAATATGGTTAACTGACAACTCCCTGCTGTCAGCGCCGTCAGTTCCACTTCAGCTTTTAAGCTAAAGGCATCCTTTCTTTAGGGTGGCATCAGCAGGTGACTGAACAAGACTCTATACAAGGCTAGGCCATGCCATGCCCACCCAACTCAAGACTCATTTAGAGAGCTCCACAGCAAATTGTTGGGGGTGTGGAGACATTTTTAGATCAGCATTGCCCTTTCATGGCTCTCTCTCCCAAATACTGTTCTTCTTTTCCTTTCAAAATTGTTTCTCCCCAAAAGTTTTAATATTCCTAACCCCATCTCTGCAAGGACCCAACAATTATATGAAGATAATGGTAATTGGCTTGTAGTTTAATCTAAATACAATGGGAAGCCATTGATGGTGAAATTATCTCTTATATGAAGAATGTCTTTTAAGAGGGAATAAATATAAGCAGGAAGACCACCTAGGGGATTATTGAAGTGAGCCAACAAAATAACAGCATAGGCTTAGGTTGTGGCAGAAGAGGTGGAGAGAAGTCTTCATATTAAATACACATTTTAAAGCTCAACCCAACAGAAAAATAGGAATTACTATTGCTTTGGATGTGAAGACTGATTTCTAGATTTTTGTCTTGAGAAACTGAGTGAATCATGAAACCAACCTTGAAAGGCAGATGACATTAAGAGTTCTATTTAGAGATGTAAATTTTGAATTCCTATTAGATATTGAAGTGGTCATGTAAGGTGTACACTTGGATAAACATGTATGTGGCAATATCAATATAAAATAAAGCTGTTTTATAAGTGTTTTTAATGTTTTCTTTAATTTAGTGTGAAATAAGCATTTGAGCATTTTTTTAGTAGCAGTTGATGTTACATATGAAAGTGATTGCTACAGTTATGTTCAACTTTCTATTGACATGTTTTTGACAAGGCAAGGGTAATTTTAACAATTTTTTTACAATAAGTGATGAAATGGATAAAGCCATTTAAATATGATTGATCTTCCATCAGGAAACAAAATGTTTATAGTTTGTTTGCTTTTATCTCAGTGGTAATTAATGTTCATTTTTACTTTGAAATTGCTAAAAGGAACTTCCATTTAATTCTAGATCATTCAACTTGATAATAACTAAATATATACTTTATTAGTGTATTATCACAGTCACAGGTAAAATAAACAGAGAATTTGAGAAGAAATAACCTTTTTAAAATTAATTGCATTCTATGACAAAAGAAATGATGGTTGATACTTTAAGAACTCTAAAACAGATACTAAATTTTATAGTTTAATTATGAGAGAAACTTAATTGTTAATTATACCTAATGGCTATTATTGACTTTAAGAAAAAGACAAACCTAATTACTTTATTCTGAAATATTTATTGAGTGCCTACAATGTTCCAGGTACTACTAAGTGGACATAAAACACAATTCTGGCCCGCTATAATATATTTTAATTTAGTGGTGAGATTAAATAACTGACAAAGAACCCCAGGAATAATTATTTTTATTGTAAGTAAAATCTTTCTATGAGGGAAAATTAAAAGGGCTGATCTAGTCTTGGTGTGTGTGTGTGTGTGTGTGTGTGTGTGTGTGTAGATATCTCTTCCCCTTTTCTTAACTTCAGTTATGTTAGGATGAGAAGCGGTGATTCTGAATAAATCCACAATGACCTATTTATTCACAGCTTTGTAGGATATGTGTATCTGTGCTGGTTATTTTCTTCAAAAATAAAAAAAAGGATAGAAATATATTTTATCTTAAACCTTCCCCCACCCAAAGAGGAAATATTTCAAAGAATATTGGAGAATAGATAGAAAGAAAAGCTAAAGATCTTGTCCTCAGAAAGTACTGGAACTGCATTGGTTTGCTAGGACAGTTGTATCAAAAGTACCAAAAACTGAGTGGCTTAAGCAGAAATGTACTGTCTCACAGTTCTGGAGATTACAAGTTCACGGTCAAGATGTCAGCAGAATTGGTGCCTTCTGAGGGCTATGAAGGAGAATCTGTCCCATGTCTCTCTTCTAGCTTCTGGTGTTTTGCTGGCCCTCTGTGGTGTTCCTTGGCTTCTACTGCATTGCTCTAGTCTCTGCCTTCATTTTCACATGGTGTTCTTCCTGTGTTGTGTGTGTTTGTGTCCAAATTTTCTCCTTTTATGGGACGTAAGTCATACTGCATTAGGGATCCACTGTATTCTAGTATTACCTCCTCTTAAACTAGTATATCTGCAATGAACCTGTTTCTAAATAAGATCACATACTGAAGTATATTCTGTATTTCCTTCTGACAGTTTAATGCCACAGATTGGGCTCTGCCACCTTGAAATTCTTCATTCTTGCTCAAATCTAATCCCATTTGAATTGAAGACCTTTTCACCAGTATCCCAGGTCTAGAGTATCACTAAATTTTTTAAATGTATTCTTCTGCTTCTTCATCAATCAAGGCCTCTCTGGGTAGATAGATGAGATATAGGGTAGATTTAATTCAGAGTTCTATTATTCAAAGTCTTTTTATTCCTTATGTATCAACAGGGATCACAAAATGAAATTAAATGAGTACGGTGGACTAGAATAGAGTTGCCATAGAGAGTGATGAACCTAAAGCAAATTGAAGCACACGTGTCCCATCTTAAGCAGACAGCGGCAAATAGGCATATAAACTCAATGTTGCCAAATCTTTTTTTAAAAAGGATGTAAATAAAGGGGCTTTTTAAATATAGATTTATTGGCATATAAGTGAACTGTTTTAAAAACACTGGGTGAGCCAAAACTATACGGGCCAAAGAAAGCACTGAGACAGGCCAGATCCAGGCTGCAGGTTGGTTGCAAACAACGGTGGCCAAGTTAATACTCATGGAGACAAAAGAATTCTGGTGAGTTCTAGATTTTAGTTCTGAAAGTATAACTCAGGTGATCAAAAAAGTAAAGACCTTTATTTCTCTATATATAATTTAACTAATTCATAAGCTCCTACATCTCATGATTCTTTTTCCTCTTTAGAGGTGGTGAATCCTCCTTTTGGTCAAGTACTCAACTAAATTCGGAGTCCTCGCCCTGAGGACTTCCCTCCTCTCTCCACACTTGGGACAGTGTAATGTCAGGGAGAGTTCTGGTCATTGGGCAGCCTCAGACCTTTTATAACTTCCAGTTACTATATAACTTACCCTGCCTGTTTGTGGTTGCTAGGGGGTGGCACTCACTTGCTGATATAGTCTCTATCATGCAGAATTTGTGATATTTCCACAATATGTCCATCTTACTTTAAATTCCGGTTTCTTTTAGTTCAAAATCTGGGAATGGAAGAAAACAGGTCCCTTACTAATTCCAAGGGCCTGTCATATTGCCTCAGAATCTCCCTACATGAAATGCTGTCGGTGCCTAGTGTATACCTTTATGGTCTCACCTCACTTCACTCATAATTGAAGTGGACAGTGTCATAAGGGCTCTAAGTCATTCATGCCTTTTATATCCCACCACTAAGACATACTGCCACATTTTACACTTTCTCCCCAGTCCTTCTCCAATGCTGGGATAGCCTGAGCAGCATACTCAGCCAGGAGTCAAGAAATTAACACTCTCACGAGTAACTATTGACCAATGTGGGATGGGAGCCCATGAATAAAAGGCTTCTGCCTCCCATCCCTGGAGGCAGTCTCTATATTTCTCTGGAGGTTCTGGCAAAATAAAATCAATTCCATTGCTCACAACAGAAACTTTAATAATACACTTATATTGGCTTTTCAGTTTGCCTACCTTACACTCCCCATTTCCTCCTCCTTTTCCTGAGGAGCACCTCCCTGATAACTGAGTCACATGTGAGTCCTTATCACTACCTCTGTTCTTAGTAAACAGTTAAAATTTTCTCTACCCCAGATACTCACCCTCTGCTGGGGTGATTTTTCACCTACTTCTAGAGTAAAATAAAATCATTCCCAAATCATAATATGTCAATAGTTTAAATTCAACCAAAAACACATTGCCACGTATGCTTTCTGCTATGTAAAAACATCCTTAGAAATTCATTCTCAGCTGCCTAACTCTAGAAACTGAAAATCAGGTTTATGGCCTTTGTCAGTCCTGTGAGGTTTTAAAGTTGTGTATAGAACATTAGAGCCGAATATTGACTTCTTTACTTTTGGCTGTGTTCTGCCTTCTCCCTAAAGTAATAATTGCTTCTGTTTCAATGGACAGAGCTCCACGGGTAAAAGAGAATCACAGGAATTAAAAAAAAACTGCCAAAAATATTATTCTGCCACATTTAGTTGCAAGGAGGACGTTCAGGTTTGGTGAACCTCAGATTGGAATGGGATGAAGAGTGACTAGAAAAGTCAGAGTGAAACAGGAACTCTGGACGACTATGTTGATAAGCTTGAGAAGGGAAGGGATGGTAGCTGAACAGGGTAATAGGTCCACAAATGGTTGGTTTATTTTGTTTGTTTGTTTACATTTAAGTTAACTATTTAACTGTCCTAAGTGTTGGGCATATAGCAGTAAATAAAAGTAAAAAAGCACTGCTCTTATGAAATGTGTCATACACTGGTAGGCATTCACCAACTATTCAGGCTCTTTGTTGCCATTGAAGGGTAGCTGCCCAATCAGGGGCTACATCCCCCACATGCTTTCTTCCTGGCATGGCCATTTTACTGGCTACCTTAATTAGAATTGGAATGGAATAAAGTTGGTCACCTCTCTGCCACGGCCTTTAAGAAACAAGAACAGCCTTAGATGATACAATTAAAAGATGGCAGGGCTTTTGGTAGCCTGGGTCACTGAATGACCATATGGGGCAGAATGCTTTCCTGAATCACTGATCATAAAATTAATTGAATATCTATCTGAGGCAAAAATAAACTGTATTTTAGCCTCATGAAATTTGGCTGTTTATTTGTTACACTAGCTAGTGTTAACTCTAAAACATAGGGCTTATATTTTACTGATGGTGGCAGACAAAAATAAAATAAATAAATAAAACATGCTCTGCTATGAAAAGAACAAATTAGTAGGCCAAATAGATATCTGGGGAAAGACCATTGCAAGAAGAAGTGATAGCAAATGAAAGAGTTTCCGTTGCAAGTACTCTGGCATGTTTAAGGAAAAACTGAAGAGCTAGCAAGGCATTGCATCTGGAGTAGAAATTAGGAGTGATGAAATAGGAGAAGTAATTTGAAATGAGAACAAATATTGTAGGATCCTGTGGAACACTAATTAAATAAAAAAACTTTTGGAAGATTTGGTTTTCACCACATTCATTCTGGCTTCTTCATAGGTTGGGAATTGGTGGAAGGTAGACACAGTGAAACCAACTAAGAGATTTTGGATGAAAGGTAACTATGATTTTGATCAGAGTGTAATTACACTGGAAGTTTGATAATTTGTATCCTGGATGTATTTTAAAGGTAGAACATAAGATATAAAGAGCGAGGTGGAAAGATATATTGAAGATGACCTTGAGCTCTTACCTTGAGAAATTCAAAGAGTGAATTTAACATTTACTATTTTAGATAACACTGTCAGAGTAACAGGCTCTAGTGGTAAGCATATAAGGAGCTGAGTTTTGGATGTGTTAAGTTTATGACACATAAACATATTTATGTTGAGGGAACAAGTAGGTAGGTACTATGTGAGGAGGCTGAAGGTCAGGGAAGACATCTGTGCTAACAGTATTCATTTGGAAGTTGGCAGCTTATAGTTAAAATTCCGAATCTTGATGAGACTCCCAAGCAAGTGACTTTTTAATACAGAACAAAATAAATCCAAGTGGTAAGCCCTGAGCAATTCCATATTAGAGGACAAGGAGATAAGAAGGAATCAATAAAGGGTAGTGAGAGAAAAAGCCAGAGAATTAGTGGGAAAACCAGAAACATCTTGGAAATCATGTTGTGGGCTACACTGGCCTCAGACGTTGTGTATTGGAAGAAGATATGAGCAGTCATAGGCATATAAAATAGACTTTATCGCAGACCAAATAGCCATTGCTAAAAAAAAGCCATCAGACAAAACATTTCTTTAAAGTAGTCCTACAAAGCAGCGACACACTGGCTGGTCAGTAACACATTTTTATACCAACTCAGACAAAAGAGTGACATCAAATGTTTTGATTATAGTACTACACATGTGTATAGTAAAACTACTGTGTCATTGCTTTTGACATGCATATGGCAAATTGGCCTTAAACAACCATGCATACTCTGATTGGGGTTCCCACACATGTAATGAAAGTGGCTCAAAGGAAAAGAATGATCAATTTTGGCAAATGTTGCTAAAATTTCCAGAAATATCACACCTAAAAATAACTACTGAATTTAATATTGTCCATTGGTAACTTTGTTAGGATAAGCTTAAAGAAGAGAAATACATTAGATTTAGAAATATGCAATCAAGGAAGTTTTGCTATGAAAGAAGAACAGAAATACAGCAATAGTTGAAGGCAGAAATGGGCTAAGAGGGTGATTTTTATGATACAAATTATAATAGTATGCTTATATGAGAGAAATTATAATTTTCCTTAGTGGAGAAAAAATTAATTACTAGTTTTTCTATGGATTTTCAACTAATAAAGTTAGCATATAGTATAATATATAAACATATTTGTAATATATGTAAATATTACAGTATATTTAAAATTGAAAAGATACTCACATGTAGCATGTTGATTGCTAAGATATATTGAAGATAAAGGAGAGAAAGGGAATACTCAATAGCTTAGTTTCTGAAAAGGCAAGAGAATATCTAATTTTCATCATGGAAGGAGATAGAGTTCCCACATGTTAGCAGAAGAGTAGGAAAGGTTAGATGACAGCAAATTAGTAGGTGGGGAGAGGGAGAGGAAAATAAAGTAGGCTAATGTGTGATAGCTGCTATTTTCTCTCTGAAGTAAGATACAAATCATCAACTGAGAATGATGTGGAAAGGGAAGAGTGAGAGATTCAAAGAAAGTACAAAAAGTTGGAAATCTTATTTAGTTAACCTTATTAACTCATAGTTGTTTAAGGGCCTGGTTGAAGTTAAAGTTGTAGAAAGACCATTTGTGATGTTTTCTTCAGCTCTGGCACGTTGTGAGAAGACAAAACTGGAACCAGTCAGGGATGGTGACATGTACCTTTTAAGGTTATTGTAAATATCAAATAAGATAAAGTATATGATGTGCCTAAGACCAGTATCCAGAATATCACAATACTCTATAAATATTATTTCACTTTCTCCTATGCCTTTTCTTTTTCCTCTAAAAAGTGAATTTTTAAACTCACTCACCAGAAGACTGTTAGGACCTTAGTTTATGGGAAAATGATTAAAAAGACTTTTAGGACTATGATTTTTCTATCAATCTTTCTCCTTCTCCAAAATTGCTTCCCCTCATATATTCTCCCTTAACTAGTCAAGCACACATGGATTGCATTGGTGAATTTATTGACTCTAAATTCATTATTTATTCTAAATTTAAAAAGTGGTTACATATCCTATCTAATAAAGAGGGAATATGCTAATTGACCCTCATGCTATCTCAAAGATGGTGGCACCCACAGCCAATAAGGAGGGAATATGCTAATTAACTGCCCTACCCTCAAAGATGGCATTGCCTACAGCCAATAAGGCAGGAATATGCTAATTAACTGTCACACCCTCAAAGATGGCAGCACCCACAGTCACAAGATGGTGGTGCCCAGTCCCCTCAGCCTTGCTGGGGCCTTGCTGTGCGCCTGACTCCAGAGTCCCCCAGTCCCCTAAGTCACCCAGCTGCCCAGGGCTGGCTTGAGGTACAGGTAACCAGGGCCAGCCGAGGCTTGTGCTGCCAGCAGTGGCAGCAGCAGAGGTGTGATGGGGGCATCGCCTTCCCCTGATCGCCGGGTCACCTCCCGTCCCTGAGGGCTCCCGGACTGTGAGAGGGGGCAGGCTGGGCTGAGGGACCCCCCTACAGTACATGAATTTTCATGCACTGGGCCTCTAGTAATATAATATTAGGCAAATGGTGACTATAGATTTTAATTGTTTTGAAATAAATACAGCTTAATACTTTGGTTTTTGAGAATATAAAGTGTATGGGATTAGTTATATATTCCTTATCAAGCTCTTGGCATGATGGACAAAAGATGAGTAATAATACATCTAATATTTATTTTTACTCCAACTTTAGACCAAAACCTCCAAGACTTTGTGAACTGTTATCCTATTGTTTATAACTCTTTAACTATTGTAATTTTATATCCTAAGAGGTTTTACAATAGGTAAAATAAGAGAAGTCCTTTAATTTATGAGCTTCTACATCAGTGATAAGCAAAATTGCTCTTAGACATGGAGGAAATGAAGCCAAGGACCAAATTTGGTTGAAAGCCAGAAGTCCCCCACCTTTTATGAAACCAACAATAGTCTAGGGAAAACAAATAAGAAAAGAAACAAGGAGACAGACAAGACATAGAGCTAGTGATAAATACAGAGACAGACAGAGAGACGGTATTTATTATTTTCACTTTTAATAACTTTACTCAAAAGAACACCTTTCATAGGGAAACAAAATGGAAAATGAAATGTTTAGTATTACAGATAATGTGTTGCTCTATCAGAACATTAGTAAACAAAAGCTCAGAATCTAGAGAAAAGCACACTTGAAAATGTGCTATATGTCAAAGAATCAGCTTTTTCCTAATTTTATGCAAAATGAAAATGATGAGAATATTGCTCATGAAGACCTTTAGACATGGAGAAGTTAATAGTGAAACAGCTATTAGAAGGAAGATTAGCAGCAGGTATCTACATATATAATAGAGAAATATGCTAATTAACCAGAACTCCATAACAGGTTGACTGGCCTTTTAGAAATACACACGCCTCAGGGTGGGGCAGCAGGGGCCTCCACGCGCCCGTGCTGGGGGAGGGCCTGATCAGCAGCGGCCACAGCTGCTTCAAGGGCGGGAGAGGGAGGCAGGGCTGGACCAGCAGTGGCCTCGGCTTCTGCAGGGCCCAGGGAGCGAGGCAGGGCCGGACCAGCACGATGCGGGGTCCAAGGGTCCAGGGAGTGAGGCAGGGCTGGATGGGCAGTGGCTGCAGGGCCTGCTGCTCTATGGGCCCAGGTCAGGGCTCATGCAGGAGGCAACCAATCGATGTGTCCCTCTCACATTGATGTTTCTCTTTGTCTTTCCCTCTCTCTTCCATGCTCTCTAAAAATCAATGGGAAAATAACCCTAGGCGACGCGAGGGTGGACCACGCCACGTGATTTCCAATCATGCGCTGGGCTCCATATATATATATGTATATATTTGAGAAATAATCCTTCTGTTGGTAGAGATAAACAGCAAAAGCAAATGCTCTTGCCCTAATCCATTTCTCTATTTTAAGGAGAGATAATAACAAGGGCTTAGAGAGTCTAGGTGAAATTCATTCATTCACTCGCCCACTTAATTCATTCATTCAACCAGTAGTTACTGAGTACCAGCAACTAAGTGTCAGCACTCTTCTAGACACTGGGGAACAAAAGATGAACAAGAAAGATAACGATAAGAGCTTTCATGAAAATAGTATAAAGTGACATGAAACATCCAGGAGAGGAAAATATTACCACAAAACTTAGCTGCTTCAAACAACATACATGCATTATCTCACAATTTCTGTGGGTCAGGAATCTAGATCCATATTAGCTCTGTCCTCCAGCTCAGGGCCTCTCACTAGACAGCAATTACAGTTTCCACCAAAGCAGCAGTTATTTCAAGATCTAACAGTGTGGGATCTGCTTCCAGGCTAACTTGGCAGTTGTTGCCTAAATTTAGTTCTCTGCAGACTGGTAAACTGGGGATCTCAGTTCTTTGACACCTTGGTCTCTCCATGGGGCAGCTCACAGCATGGCAGCTTCATCAAAGTCAGCCAAAGAGGGAGAAGGAGCAACAGAGAGTGAGAGATAGAGTCAATCTTCTATAGCCTTATCTCAGAAATGGCCTGTCACTTTTGTTATATTCTATTCGTTGCAAGCAAGTCACAAGAGGCAGTCCACACATCAGCGGAGGGAATTACACAAGAGTGTAAATACCAGAAGTCAGGAATCAGCCATTGGGAACCATTTTAGAACCAGTCTACCCCATAAGGAATCAGAAAAGCAGAAAAGAACCTGAAATTATGCCAGAAAGAGAAATGCAGACCTGACTTAACACTGGGATGAATCCAGATTTAGCTAATCTCCTAAGAAAGAAACTTTTGTGTGGTATACAACGGTAGTGCATAGACAGACTATACCAGTGGTCGGCAAACTGTGGCTTGCGAGCCACATGCGGCTCTTTGGCCCCTTGAGTGTGGCCACGAAGTTTCAATAGCACTGTATGTGCGCACCCACACGTGGTATTTTGTGGAAGAGCCACACTCAAGGGGCCGCAGTTTGCCGACCACTGGACTATACTGTTCAACTTTCATAAATTTTATACAGGTCTGTTATTTCAAAAATATATTTTCTGCTTCAGAGGTAACTGAATACTCTTATTCATCCCTTTTAACACCAATTCCCATTTTCTTTTCAACTTACAAGCACTCTTCCAAAAACAAAAACAAACAAAATAATCTCCTTTTTATTAAATTTAGCTCTAGTTTAGCCAAAGTAGGTTAAATTCAATTCGAGTTGGTCTACCCATAGTTTAGTCAGAAAGCAAGTGAGCTTAAATAACTTAGAATTCTTTGATATCAGAATACTTGTCGGCTAAATTCTAGATGATTAGCTTTGGGCAGATAATCTTACCTCTTTGAATCTCAGTTTCCTGGTATATAAAATAGGAAGATAAAAATAGTGTCAATATTAATTTCTACATCAAAAGATAAAGATTAATGATGTATGTGTTAACATTTTGTAAACTAAAAAAATACTGTGCATTTTAGGAAGCTTTATTTAAAAGGTATTTAATACAAAGAACTAAGAAAGTGATAAGCTTTGGAAATCATGCAAGATTTTTAATATCACTACTCATTTCTTTCCTGCACAGAAAAATAAGAACATACTGACCCAGTTTCCTTCCATTCATAATATTCTTAAATGTTAAGTTAAAGCTTTACATTTTTAACTCATTGTTTACACTATAAAGAACCCACAAACACACAGCAATTTGGAAACTCAGAAAATTTTTGGAAGATACATTTGTTTACTAAACTACAGTAAAATAAAGAGTCTCAAAAGAGTTAACATGGGAATGAAAGCAAAGGATAATATAATGCATATGGGAAGAAAGAACTATATTAAAATGAGCTTAAGAAAATGATTATTTTAAAACAGATGTGTGTCCTTTTACAATTACAGAAGCTGAAATATAACTGTAATCTATCACCATAAGGTAAGATTTCCATCTTTATGTGACATGAAAAATGTGCCAAGCCAAGACTTTCCCATAAACAAAATTGCTTTCTTCAACTCACACTTTAATGCAAGATATCAATCATGTGGTGAATTTTATTACTCAGAATTTAGCTTTGTTTTTTGAAAGATTGCTTGCAGTCAGCTTCAAGTACAATTGTACATCATCCCTACTATATACACATCTGAAATTGTGGACCCTTTTTTATTTTAAAAAAGAGTATTATAAATGGGAAGAAGTACCTGGTGAGGCAGAATTAGTTTGACATGGAGCATTTTTACTCAATGGTGTGGTTTTGAGAACATATCATTATTTATCCACAGGATGGCCTGAGCCTGCAGGCTTTATATGACTTCAGGGGATAACAACAGTTCATAGCTATATGAATGACCCCTGTATTTTGACATCATTTTTTCCTCTTTCACATGCTTCTATTTGTCAAGCCATTCTTATTTTGAATAAAAGGAAGTATTGATATCAATACAATGCATTGACTACACAATACATTTAGAGGATACGTATTCATATATGGCAGCAAGAACAACAAAAGTATAACGTGTTTTTTTTTTGGTAAAAATCAATCTACTATGGCCCAGATAGAGAATTGAAAGTAATGAAAACCACATGTATGCTATTTGTGGTCAGATGTTCTTATACTTTATAAGTAGTCCCAGTTCAAAGGTAGGTATAGTGACTTACATCAGCGATTTTCAATTGGTGTACTACTGAACACCAGTGTGTTGCAAGAATTTTTAAAACATGCAATACCTGAGTATTTAGTCAGGGGCACTGACCTTGTTTCCCTTAGATTGTAAAAAAAAAAAAAAGAAAAAGAAAAAGAAAAGAAAAGAAAAGAAAAGAAAAGAAAAGAAAAGAAAAGAAAAAAGAAAAGAAATGACAACAGCCAGCACAACAGTAGCTGTTTGATGTGAATCAATCAAAATTATACCCATTTTTTGTCAGATTGGCAAAAAACAATCTATTTTTGGTGTGCCTCCACATTTTAGTAATTAGTTTATGTGTGTCGTGAGATGAAAAAGTAAAAAATCACTGACTAAAATCATTCACAGTGTTCAGAAGGGAAAATTTCCCCCCTTTTTTATTGTTGACATAGATGTCCCTATTTTCCACTCCTTTGCCCACCTCTGCCCAGCTCCCATGCCCCCTTCCCTCTGATCATCACTATACTGTTGTGTCTATGGGTTATGGATATATATTCCTTGGCTAATACCTCACCTTATTTTATCCAGTCCTCATTTATCTCCTCCTAGCTAGCAGCTGGCAGTCTGTTCTATGCATACTTTTCTTTTTCTTTCTTTTTTTTTTTTTTAGGAAACTCCATACTGTATTCTTCAAAAAAATAAAAACACTTCCTCCTTTTATATTTGGATGCATTTTATTTCTTCTTGTCTGATAAATGTGAATAGAAGCTCAAGTATTATGCTGCATAAAAGTGGTAAAAGCAGACATCCCTGTCTTGTTCCTGATTTAAGTTAAATGATCTTAGTTTTTGTCCATTGAATATGATGTTTACTGTGGGTTTGTCATCTATGGCCTTTATTATATTGAGTGTACTCTCTCTATTCACACTTTACTGAGAGATTTTATCATAAGTGGCTGCTGGATTTTACCAAATGCTTTTTCTGCATCTGTTGATATTGTCATGAGGTTCTTATACTTCATTTTGTTTAAGTGGTGTATCACGTTTATTGATTTGCAGATATTGTACCAACTTTGCATCTCTGGAATAAATATCACTAGATCATGGTGCATAATCATTTAGTATTGCTTAATCCAATATGCTAATATTTGATGAGGATTTTAGCATCTATATTCATCAAAATGTTGCCTATAATTTTTCTTTCTTTCTAGTGTATTTGTCTGGTTTTGAAATTAGAATAATGCTGTTCTCAAAAATTAGCTTGGAAGTTTTCCCTTCTCTTGAATATTTTAGAATAGATTGAGAAGGATAAATGTTAGTTTTTCTTTAAATGTTTGGTAAAATTCACCTGTCAGACCATCCAGTCCAAACATTTATTTGTTGGGAGTTATTATTATTATTATTATTACTACTTCAATTTTATTACTTCTATTTTGTCTATTCTGATTTTCTGATTCTTTCCAATTCAGTTTTGAAAGATTCTATGTTTCTATGAATGTATTCATTTCTTCCAGTTTGTTCAATTTGTTGGCATATAGTTGTTCATAATATTTTCTACTATCCTTTGTATTTCTTTGATGTCAATTGTTACTTCTCTTTCAATTTTGATTTTATTTATTTGGGCACTCTCTAATTTTTTCTAGATGAGTTTGGTTAAAGGTTTGTCAACCTTATTTAACTTTTCAAAGAACCAGCTCTTGGTTTCATTGATTTTTGTGTTGTGTTTTTTATATTCTTATTTGTTTACTAGTGCCCCGGTGCATGGGTTTGTGCACATTGAAAGGAAATTAATTAGAAGGAGGCCGGCAAGGCAGGACTGGGTGAGACGGGCCTGGAGCCAACCTCCTGCGGTCCCTCCCCGGCTGGCCACACCTGGTTCTGGATGTCTTCAGAGGGTCTCTGGTGCAGGTCAATGTCAGGTGCTATCCATGCCCAGCCTTTGGCAACCTGTTTGAAGCTACATGTGATCCACAGATTGTGGCTGCACACAGGAAGGAACAAGCTACACTCCAAGGCTGGCTTTTCTGAGCACCAAGCCCCAGGTCAGGTCAGCAAGTGACTAAAGACATTGGGGATTCGCCTGCCTCCACCTGCTGGCATCCTGTTAGGCTCAGTCACCAAAACAGTCTCTGGCAGAATCAGGAGGCTGGGGCTAGTGGATCTCCAGTGAGGGGAGGTGCCATTCAGAGTGCAGCAAAGATCGTGGGCCTGATTCCCCACCCCAATGCCACACAACTGAATCTGTCTCTGATTTTTCCCTAACCTTGGGAGGGCAGAGAGTCATATGAGTGGGGCCTCCGGAGCCCAGAGTTTGGATCTGCAGGGAGCTGCGAGAGTATTTCTCTGTCCTGAGTTTTTGTTTCTTAAAAACCAACTTAAACTAATCAATAGCCCAGAGAGGCATATTTTAGTGTGGCAAACTCTGCTCCTCTTCAGTGGGTTACCATGAATTTAGTATTTCTTGTGCGCACAAGTAAAGAATAGCAATGCATAGTAAAATGAAGATGTAGAGCCGTGAAGTGAAGAGTTCATAGCTAAAGTTGCCAAAAAATTTGCAGTCTACTTATAGATACGAAGAGTGTAAAGAATTTCTAGTGCTCTCCTTTACTGGGTCAAATACAGAATAGTATTTGCTGAAGTCATGGCAGATACACAATCCTATTGGATTCCAGCTGCCCATGAATAACTATAATACTTTAAATATCTCTTAACCTATCTGTGATGAAAAATGCATGCTAGTTTAAACTCTCTTAGAAGTTTAAATTAGCCACTGCAGCACATTTAGCCACATAGCACAGTAGTCCTAAAACTACCAAATGCTAAGATGCAAATTAGCTCTGTGGTTCCGTAAAAAATACCCTAACCCAGCCTACTTCTGAGGCTTTCCTTCTCTTCAGCGAAATGCTTAATTTCCAGGGATGTCTTAGCTGTTGTAATGCTTGGTGTGAATTCTATTATTGAAAATAAAGGATAAAAGCCTAATCCCAATGCAATCAAATTTAAGTTGGGATAAGTGACGAAGAATCACATTCAAATGCATAGACACAGACTTTTAGATAACTTATCTATATAATCCCCACTTAAATGTCCTTATACAGGTGAGTCTCATTTCCATGGTTTTACATTAATATTCTCTTAACAATTCTTAAAAGGTATTTAAAAGCTGCTAAACACATTTCATTACTGTTTTGAGAAACCCAGTTTAAACATTTGTGTTGTGAGGCATCATGGGCTCGGTGTCTATGATCAAGTGTTCAGCTTTTCTTAAGGCCAAATCCTATCAAAATAAACTTTCAGTTATGTAGAAATTTAAGGCCAGATCCCTAAATCCACCTTTCCCTCACTTTAAGTAGAAGTCAAGAAATTGTTCTCTTATCTAATTTAGTAAGAAATACATCCCTTCTGGTAATTTTAGACTCCTTTAAAATCCTGCGAAAAAATACCATGTTAGCATATAACCCAGTATTAATATAACGACCATATGATGAGGTTCCCACAATTTTATATACCAAAGTTCCTCCTTGGAAAATCATTAACTCTTCTTAGTAACACATGTTGTTATATTTGGTTTAAAGAGTGCAATGGCTATTCACCAATATTTGGAACTATCACATGGTTCCACAAAGGGTTAAGATATGGTCTAGATTATTGAAGTTAGAATTAGTATCTGTCACATATGAGGTGCTCAATAAATTTAAGAAATTGACTGTGACTTTGCTAACTATAAAGACTTGTTTAACACATATCTCAATACCAAATAAACTTAGTGCCACTGTGAATCAATTACATTCTGCGCTTCATAAAGGCACACTAGGGTGAAGTCCCACATTATGTAAGTTAAGTACATTTACCAATGGTCCATGTAACTAGATTTAATCTGCAATGCTCTATGTTTGGTTATGCCTCTAAATAGGATACATTGTATAAAACTATTATTGTAAAGGTACAATAGAATTATAATAACAGTAGGTATTTGTTTATTTCTTGCATTTTCTAGATGAAAGAACTAAGGTCAGGAAAGTTTAAATTACTTGCTCAATGTCAAGCAAGTAATAAGTGGTAGAATAAAGCTTCAGACTAACATTGTCTGATACCCCCACCTTGGAACTTCTATTCTATGTTGCTCTCTGTTTTTTGTTCTTTGTTTTTTTTTTTTTGAAACAGTGGTATAATTTGAAGGACAAAGGCAAGTTTTGAGCCCTTGAAAAAAGTCTTAAAGATTTCATTATTTAAAAAAAATAACTTCAGAGAACATTAACATCTTTATCATCTTTGATAAATTCTTATCTGAAGGCAAATCCTCATGAAAAATATTGTTGAAACAGTATCAAAGTGGGCAAGTGCCAATTCTCTCTATCCCCTACCAGGCCCATAATAAATATCAATAATAAATTCCAACACACTTCCACTGAGCCTAAATATTGCCTAGGGTCCATGTCAACATCATGACACAGGCAGCTCCTCAAACAGTGAAAACTAGATAAAACATTTTCCCATCCCAGCCTGAGGCCATCTCATTTCTGTTAATAGACTTGGAAGCATTTGTTGACATTTATCCAACTTTTCCCAGGCACTGTGCTAAATACTGGGACTACAACAAAAGCTAGTGCAATTTTGGCCCTCAAGGAATTCACAAGGTCTAAAAATTGACTAAAAATCAGCCATTAATATGCTACTGAAATAATATAGAAAAAGCTTAGATAGATGCACATATGGAGTGATGAGAGGAATTAATGAGCTATCACAGTGTAGGTGACCTACAATTCTAAGGGAAAATTACATTTGAGCTAATCTTCAAAAAAGGCAAGAGTTGGTCAAGGAAAGACCATGAGGGGCAGGAAAATAGCACACAGTCATTGGCTTAAGAAAGTATGGCATGTGTAAGGCTGGAAAGGTGAACAAAGCTAGATCATGAACGGCTTTGTTTAAGTCCCCTGGCTGTGCTGTGTAGATGCATTTGAAAAAAGCAACATTTCAGTGCAGGATTTTTCTCAGGACATGTAACAGTCCAGGTGAAAATTTATTCAAACATGAAACAAAATAATCACAGTAAAATGCATAGGAAGGGTTAATTAGAGAAACATTGAAGAAGTAGAATTTATGTGACTTTAAAATTAATTGGAGGTGATAGGGAATGGGAAGGAGGAATCCAGGAGGAAGCCTAAATCTCTGGCTTGGGCAAATTGGCATATGATGATTCCATTTAATGAAGTAAGGGATACAAGAGAAGGCAGGGTTTTGAGTAGAAAATGATGAACACATTTTGGGATATGTTAAGATTGACCTAGTAATACTGTTTCCATATGGACTTACACACTTTGTAGTTTAAAATAAAGATATGAAGCACGGGAGATAGTAGAACTGATATCTAAGTGACAGTTAAAAACAGAGGCACAGATTAACTCATCCAAGGAAAGTACATTGACAGCTGATGAAAGTTTCTGCTTTACACTGTAGGAATGTAACTTAGTGGTATGATAGTGAGTGCTGCAGCCAGACTGCCCAGGTTCCTATAGTGGTTCAAACATTTATTATGTGTAAAATCTTGACAAAATTGCTTAACCTCTCTATGCCTGAGTGTCCTCATAGGTAAAAGATGGTAATAATAGTATCTATTTCATAAGGTTACTTTGAAATGTTAATACAATCAAAGACTTAGAACTTTGCCTGTCACCCAGTAACATATAAATGTAAGCTATTGCAATTATGATCACTTTTGATGATTATAGAAAAAAAAAACCATATAGCTTATCCTTACTATTAAGACTTTCAATACAGAAAAGAAACACAAACACATCTATCCTATATAATAAAAGCCTAGTATGCAAATAGACCAAATGGTGGAACAACCAAACAACTGAACAACCGGTAGCTATGATGTGCGCTGATCACCAGGGGGCATGCAGAACATGGCAGGCATTGGCAGCAGGTGGCAGAGTGTGGAACATGGCAGGCATCGGCCACGGCAGGATGGTGGAGCAGGAGAGCAGGGGCGCCAGACCAAGGCAAGCCTCTGGTGGTTACTTAAAATTCTTTGCTCCTGCGTACCATGGTCCCGCCCGGCACTCGCACCTGCTGCTGGCATCAGAGCCGCAACTTGCACTCACTGCCAGTGCCAGCCCTGATCGCTCGGTGTCATCAGCGGTGCAAGTGGCAGCTGCAAGCCTCAATTGCCCCTCAGGCTTCTCCAACTATCCCTGCTCCTGAGGGCGATCAGG